>NC_139661.1:22544642-22567142 GCF_951799395.1 Argentina silus
TTAGAAGCAGGTCTGTCTTCCCTCCTTTACAGTCTGTGCTAGCCTTCACTGTGTAAATCACCGCGATGTGGCCCGACAGCTACATGAAGCAAAATATGCTTACTTGACTTGAGCCCTTACATCTACAAAGTCTGTCAAACTACAGTTTATTTCAATGCATTGGCTAAATCTAACGTAACCTAATGTAAATTAGTGTGATTAGTATGATTAGTGTGTCAGTTAGTGTGATGAAATCGCAGTCTTCACTATGATGTACTGTACATTTCCAGTGGTATATGATGTGCTTGTGTTCAGTGTTGGGGGTAATGTATATTACTTATATTATATTAATATAATATTAATATAATATAAGTAATATAATTATTAATTAATATATTACTTTTATGAGTATTGGAGAACTTGAGGAAAGTACTAAAGGAGAATCTACACCTTCGCTCATCTGATACAGGTTGGCCAATAGTGGAGCTCGGTGCTGAATGGACAGTGTATTTATTTATACTTGTATATTACAAGTATTATGTAATACATTACTTTCCATGCAAAGTCATTTTGTAATGTAACAAGATCACTTTTGTTAAATGTGGTTAGTAATACGTAATAGATTCCTTTTTCAAGTAATAAATCCCAACACTGTCACAGAATACTTCTGACAGATTCCCAGAGTGGGCAGATCCACTTGTCTTACTTTGTACGTCTTTCTGGCTTCCTGCTCCCTCTTCTCTCTCGCTTTCTGCACTTTCTTCTCTTGCTCTGATCGTTTCATCTCCTCCTTATCGTTCTTCTTCTCCTTAGGTTCCTTAGGTTCTTTAGTCTCTGGTGCCGTCCTGTTGAGGGAACAGGTAAACATTGTATTCAGATAACTTTACTTTCCCTTGTTTTACTTTATTCATCAAGGCAGTAAAATACATCACTGAAATGTTCACTGAGTATTTACCACAATAACGTGAATAAAATACACATGCATAAAAACACAGAAATGTACGACGTACAAATTAAGAGCAGCATAGAGAGAGAGCAAAGAGACATTCATTTTGTTTCCGTGTTAAAGACACCTCACCATCTCTCCTCCAGCTCCTCATACAAATCCTCACCACAGACCTCTGCCTGTTAGAGGAAAGAACAAGCCTTACATCAGACTAATGTGAAGGTTGTGTGAACCACTATAAGCCTGACTCTCTCCCTCTCAAAGTATAGAACACAACACACATATTTCATCTGAATGTTGTTGCGGAAGGCTACTGTTGTAGCAGACGTTTTTGGGGTCAGCTCTGCAGCTAATATTTCAACAGCTTGTGTATGTTGCAGCAACATGCGGGTATTTGAACAGTATACATATCTCAACGAAACCAAATGTTGAATGAGATCATGTTCAGCCAGTGCCTGTTTTATGAGTGAAGCTGCATGCTGTCTCTGACACAAACCATCTCTTAACACTGATCCGTGTTAGAAAAACGTCCCCTGGGGTGCTTAGTGGTGTAGCACACTAATGCGCATACCACGTAATCGCAAGGTTCCTGGTTCGATTCCGACCCTTTACCTATCTTGCATGTCATCCCTCCTCTCTCTCTCTCCCATCCTTCCTGTCAATCTCTACTGTCTATATCCCAATAAAGCAGAAATGCCCTAAAAACATATTTAAAAAAAAAAAAAAAACGTCCCTTTAGTCCCAGCAAGTTTAATGCAACATACCGCACATACTTTAAAACCAATTTAGTGCCCTATGTAACCGCATTATATATGCTGTTCTCGTACTTCAATGTGCCAATTGAAACAACATTAATTATCTTACCTCAACATTCTTACTTGGGTGTCCTGTAATGAGAATAAGTCAAATAAATCAAGCTGAAAATGACTTGATCTACGTGTACAATATCTATTTTAGCTCTATGTGCTTGCACCACAACTGATGAGCTGTAAACATATTATTCCTATTCAGATAAGAGGGAACCTAATTGATGAATGCTTGATGTATTGATTGATGTATTGATTGATTGATTAAAGCAGTCTTACCTCCAGAGGGAGGAGGTGGTGGGAGGTCCATGCACCCAACATCGTCATAGGTCTCCTCCTGGTCCGGCTTGCCCCTGGTACAAGGTCAGAAACAGGGACGCAGTGCTTGTTTGTGAAAACAAATACAAATTGTACTGCTGATAATAAATGTTGCCTTCAGTCTGTATACAAAAAAAAAAAAAAAAACTATTTAAAAAGTCTACAGTCAGTCTGAGGGAGAGTAGCTAGTTCCTCTGTGCTGTGATGTGCATGATGTAAACCTGTGAACCAGAGATGCACGAGGATGTGAACTCAGAAACCCCAACTTCCTGTGAGAAACAGTTCTACGGCGACTAGCAGACTAACAAACGCCACATGGACAATGGCATACCATCGGCCCGGGTAGGCAACTCTGGTCACAGAGTCATGATGTGAGCAGGCTTTTGTTCAAGCCGAGCACAACAAGGAAAATGCTGTTTCAACTATTCATGGTTTTTGACTGCTGTGAGAAGCAGTGTACTTACATGGCTGGTGGGGGGTGAAAGGGAGGGCAGGGCGGTGGAGGGCCAGGGGGGCTGCTACCGGTGTGAGGAGCAAGAGGAGGGGGAAGAGGACATGATGTCTTCAACCCTGGGCCTGTCACACAAGAGAAGAAGCCTTCTGCTTTTTCTGTCTTACCCATCAATTATTTCCCCGTATTGATTCTCTAAAGCAAGACATGTCACTTCGCAGAAATAAGGAAGGATGAAAATAATGCTTCTAAATAGAATTGAACTCACTGACATTTACAATTCTTTCAGTTGCGCGGTGCACCACATCCCGTAAATACTGTCCAACACTGACAGGTTTGAACGGGGATTATTTCAAACATTTTAGAAGTTCTTAAAGCAAGGGAGCAGAGCTTTTACCGTCTTTCCTGGAAACTCCACTTCCTCTGAACCTCTCTAAGTTGACGTGAGGTGGTCTGCTGGGTTTCAGAGGAAGGTTTCCCAGAGCAGCTTTATGAGGCAGGGGCTTCCTCTTTGGAGCAGAGGGGTCATCATTCTCCCTCTGAGAGACCGTTCTGTCCCTCACTCCAACCTTCTCTGCCAGGAAGTTGGGTTTCTGGGACAGGGGAGGTGTAGGAGGCATAGGATCACCAGAGCTCAAAGCTCTGTGGCTTCCTGTCTTCACGGCGACAGTGTATACCATACTTCCCTCTTTGGCAACTCCATTTTGTGCTTTTGGTAGAGATTTGAAGATGGAGCTCTGCTGCATTTTGGGGGTAGTACCCGCTGTGGGGGGTTCCTTTGGGGTCCCCTGGTCCAGGTGAGAAGGCAGTGCTGAGATGGGGGGGGTCTTTGGTTTGTGGGTGGTGGGCAGTTTGGGGCCTTTGGTGGAGTTTTCAGCCCCATTCTCACTCATCCAGGGAGGTTTAGCTGAGGCTGATGCCGGCGATGCCTTGACCTTGTTTTCCAGAAAGGCTGTGTTGACTGGAGCCGTCTTCAGGAGAGGTCTGGGGAAAGAGGTGGACCCAGACCCTGTGGGTTCATTGCCCCCTGTCGTCTCCAAAGGCTTGGGCCTGAAGGGCTGTAGTTTAGGGAACGAAGTCCCTACGTTCTCTCTGGCGGGGGTGTCAAATTTCTTCTGAAACATAGGCTTGGGGGCTAGGGGCGCACTGGTGGTCACAGCCCCCCCACCCAGGCCCCTCCCCAGGGGTGCCTTCTTGGCTAAGAGAGGGGAGCCAGAGGAGTGGCTGGACTGGGTTGCTAGTTTGGGCCGAACTCCCTCCATGGGGCTGCCTCCTGTATTGAATTTTGCCATAAGTTCCCTGAAGTGAGATGTCCCCTCCTGAAGAGGGGAGAGAGAGCAAGTCAAAGACAGAGAAAACTAATTTTACCGATTGTTTTCGGGTGGAACCTGTTGTCAATATTCTATGTTTGCATTCATGAGGCCTTTACATTAGAACCATTTGAAACAGGTCACACACAAAAGAGTCACTTCCGGTCTTCCACCGTAGATTGAAAACCCATCTCTTCAAGCTACATCTTAACAGTCCCTCCTAAAGACCGCTTCACCCTCACTACCCCCCCTATACTAACCCTAACCCCAACCCCGAGACCTCTTCCCCCCTGCTACCCCCCTGTACAAGTTCTCTCCTGCTAATAAAAAATATTGCAATATTGCACACTGTATACTTTTGGTTTTGGTTTAGAGAACTTCATGATACAGACCTACTGAACAGTACATCTGCAATCAGAATATTGTGGCCTCAATGTTGAAGCAATAGACCATAGGCAACATTTTCCTCACTGAACTGTATTTAAAGCATATGGCTTCTCAAACATCCATTCACTCCTTGGTACAGCATGGGTTAAAGTTAGTCTTAACCCTAACCCTAACCCCCTTCCACCACAAACTCACCTAAGCTCTGTGAATCTCCACCACACGCTGTGAGCAGCCCTGTTCCTCTGTGGGTCTAAAACAGTGTGAAATACTGTCCTTCAGTAAGGCCTTTAGTGCTGCGCATGTACAGAGCTACCTCCGGTTTTACTATTCACAGAGGTGAGAAATGAGAAGTGACTACAGCGGGGGTCTGACGGATAGCCTGCTAGCTTAGTGTTGACTCAAGTACAATAGAAGTCTCTTTTTATCAGAAATGAACTGGAACGCAGCAAAAATAGTTGCCGTGACAACTGTGTACTAAAATGCAGATATGTATCCTCCATTCAATACATGTACAGTATACAACCTCACCTTATACTGAATTATCAAAACTCCAAAATGACATGGGAGAGAATACAATACTCACCATGATTCTTGACGACAAAGCCCTTAGGAGTTTATCAGTACACCTCTCTCTCCTTCTGCAGTTTTGACAGTACCGCCCGTTACTGTTTTTGCAGATTCAACAGAAATTTTCTGCAGAGCGAAACAACACACTAACCTCCTCTTGAACAAGACAACCCATATTAATACATTCATTTGAGAAGCCTTCGGTTTTATTAAGCACAATACAGTTCATGACACACGTACAGTCGAGAACTCCACAAATCAGAATATGAATAGCTTTTCATTTTGTCAATGAATTACCAAACTGTCACATTCCTCAACAAGCTGCTTGGCCATGATACAACTACAAGAGGACTCAGATAGAGACTGCATTACAATCAGACAGACAATAACTTCATATGTTTCCTTATTCCTGTAACAATCTGACAACAAATTGTATTCATCATTTCAACACACGCCACAGCACCATCGTTGTTCCTTTTATTGAGCTGCGTAACCACAGTCACAGTAGGCACACATGGGTGGAAAGGAAGTGAGCTTTGGGAGGGTGTAGTCAAAGCCTGTCTGCCTCTCAGCCTCAGGGTCCACTTGTGACCTATGTGTGAGGTCTGTAGATCATCAAAAGATGTATGGGAGCTTTAAAATAGGTTTACTCAAACGCTCCATCACACATGAGTGTTTGGAGTGAGTGTTGTGCTGGAGAGGAGTGTGTCGATGTCCTGGATGGCTCTGGAGGTTCTCTGGAGCGCCTCAGCGATGCTGCTCTGACTGACTGGGTCACAGAGGGAGGAGACCTGGTCTTTACAACCCTGGTCGCCCAACCCTGGGGAGTCCCTCTGCTTCCTGAGCAGATTACTGTTCTCCAGCATAACTGGACACAGCAGGTTAAAGAACATGGATTGATTATTTACTGTACAGCTAATCAATTCAAGTCTTCTGTGGCTCAGTTGGTAGAGCATGGCACTAATGTCGCTTTGGATAAAAGCATCAGCTAATATATATATATATATATATCAATTTAATCTATTTTTGTTATAACCAACTTGCTGGCAAGACAACAATAGCACAGTAGCTACATTAGCATTGGAAACATTCATGTAGCAAGGCCTGTGACCCATGTGACCCATGCCAGCCACCCAGAGTCCTTACCAAGGATCCTTACGAAGGATCCTTACGAAGGATACAATTGAAGCGTCTAATCTTCTCCAGCTCTGCAGCAACACTCGGCAGCAAGCTAGGCCTGAGACAGGAAGTGAAAATGACAGGACAAAAGCTTATCTCCAGTAACCAATCTCATTCTTTAAATCAAAAGCGGACACCAAAGAACACATACAGTACATCTTACCTGTTTTGTACCATCTCTGTGGTCCTCATGTGATCAGACTCATAGATGTGTACTTCCTGTTCATATAACCTTGGTTCAGAGGAACTGGTCTCCTACACACAACGAAAGATTAATATCAATATGTGATATATATAACTATACAGTACCAGTCAAAAGTTTGGACACACCTTGCCAAGAGTGTGCAAAGCTGTCATCAAAGCAAAAGGTGGCTACTTTGAAGAATCTAAAATATAAACCATATTCTGGTTTGTTTAACACTTTTTTGTTTACTACATAATTCCATATGTGTTCCTTCATAGTTTTGATGTCTTTAATATTAATCTACAATGTAGAAAATAATAAAAAATAAAGAAAAACCATTGAATGAGAAGGTGTGTCCAAACTTTTGACTGGTACTGTATATGTTCTGTCAAATTACAGAATAATCATCCTGCCTGACCTTTTCCAAGCAGCTAGGTGTAGAAGAAAGCTTCAGTGAGTGTCTGGCTTGGTTGTAACAGTCGAGGATCCTGTGAAAACAACCAGTGTGTAAGTGTTTATATCTGAGGATTGAGTAAGTGTCTACTCCACTTCAATTCAGTAAATGTAGGACTAGGTACAGATCTCCAGATAGGGCTCTGTCTTCACTGAGCAGTGGCCAAGACAGAGAGGATAGCACCTTTATTGAACTACTGAGTACCGAGAAGGTACCGGTGTTTTACCTGCTGGCACGAGTTACAATGGAGTACACAGAGAAGACCTGCCCCGGCTTGTCAGGAGGAAGGCTGCTCAGGTGGTATGTTACCTCACTCACCTGGAAAACATGAGGGACATATAATATATACATATATATACACTCACAGAGCATTTTATTAGGAACACTATACTAATACTGGGTAGGATCTCCCTTTGCTCTCAAAACAGCTTCAATTCTTCGTGGCATTGATTCCACAAGGTTTTTGGAAACATTCCTTTGAGATTCTGGTCCATGATGACATGATTGCATCATGCAATTCCTGCTGATTTTTCAGGTGCACTTTCAAGCTGTGAATCTCCCGTTCTACCACATCCCAAAAGTGTTCTATTGGATTCAGATCCGGTGACTGGGAAGGCCACTGAACTCATTGTCATGTTCATGAAACCAGTTTGAGACGACTTTTGCTTTGTATCATGCTGGAAGTAGCCATTAGAAGATGGGTAAATTGTGGCCATGAAGGGATGCACAAGGTCAGCAACAATACTCAAATAGGCTGTGGCATTCAAGCGATGATTGATTGGTATTAACGGGCCCAATGTGTGCCAAGAAAACATTCCCCACACCATTCCACCACCTCCACCATGAGAAGGTGTACAGGTGTTCCTAAGAAAGTGCTCAGTGAGTGTACACACACACACACACCTTACCTCTCCAGACCCAGGCCTAGCTCTTTTGTGGGTGAAGTAGCTGGCCAGTACTCCATTAGACCTGATGACTGAACCATCCCCTGGGGAAACCTCTACCACAGGGATCACCCCATCCACTATCCTGGACAGGAGAGATAGTGAAGGACACAGCAAATATAGTGATTTAAACCGAAAATGATGGAGGACGTCCATACAGTATTTACATGTTATCTAGGCGCTATAGTGTGAATACCACAGTGTACTCATACTGAAGTGAACTACCTGTAGACTACCCCTTGACACCACAGCACTCTGACCAGCTCTGTACGAAGGTCTTGTTCCGGGTCCTGTTCACCTTGGTCAAGAGAGTCTCTTAATTTCCACCTAATAACAAAGAACATTGTTATCTACGATTTGAACATCGTTCAAATCGTAGACCTCCTGTCTATGTTCAGATAATCACACAGCATGAGTTTAGCACATTTTTAGTAAATAAGACGTACAACCTTGCAGAGGCACCAAGGCTAACTGTGTTATAGCTGTTTTTCTATTGACGTATAATTCCAGAATCAGAATCAGAATTCTTTTAGAATTCTTTTTTATTTGGCCAAGTATATTTGCACATACAGGAAATTGACTTGGTGAGGTTGGTGCATGGGACATAAAAAACAATAGCAAATATTGACAAAATAGCAATAACAAATCTACAAAATAGAACAATAAAACAAGACATTTTGTAGGCTGTGTGAGGCTAATTGATTTAGATAATCAGTCAGTCGATGAACCTGTGGTGATGTGGTGAGGGGCATCTAACAGGCAGGGATTCAGGTAGACGGGACCTCCTCTCTCCTCTGGTTGGATTTGGTATCGTTGTTGTTCTCTCCCTCCCGTCTCTCTCTCCCTCTGTCTCTCCAGCTCCGTCCTCCGCGGTCTCTCTAGAGGGCTGGGAATGACGACTTCTCCAGTGGTGGAGGGCCAGAGAGAGAGGGTAGCACCACGCTAACTGCACACAGGAGCAGGAGTGGTGCTGGACCACTCTGGTGGTCTGGTACTGCTCTCCTGGCTTACGATACAGAAAATAATACAAACAACAGGTTAGAGGGAACACAACATAGAAATGTGTAATTGTCTTCACACAATGACACTAAGAGATATGAATATAACATCACTAGAGAGCTCTACCTTGGGCTGCCCAGGTCTGGTGTAGCCATGAGGAGAACAAGACCTTGATCTTTCTGAATTATTGGCTCCTCTGGCCTCAGCATGTTTGGTTTCCTCAACTCTCGTCTGCAGATGATCGTTGCTTCTACTAAAGCAGGTTTGGTTTTTTGTCTGTTGGTGTTGACTGACTGCGCTCCCCCCTGGGTCCTCTCTGGTCAGATCCCTGTGGCGTGGGTTCTGACTGAGGCTGCAGGTGAACTCCACAGAGAACTCCTCTCCAGAGGGAGACAGCAGCAGGCTGGCCCTCCCCTCCACCGAGCTGACGATGGTTTCACCGTCTGGTCCTACCTGTGGCTGACAGGAGTGAGATGCCGGCCACTCCACCTCTGAGTCAATGCTGAATAACTTCTGCAAGACAAGGGTAATTCAATAGGATATTGAAAGTCAGTCTCTGTAAATAGTAATACTACAGTAAATAATACGTTTTTCCATCCATTTATTATGATTTTCAAGGGCCCAATACCTTTCTGCAGTCAGCAGGGATGAGTTCTTCAGGCAGGTAGGGTCGTATGGCATACTTGTTCCTAAACTCCAACGCATCTGTCATCAATTCCTACAAGACCAGCAAAGACATGACTGTCAAATGTTGTATAAAAAAGTATAATTGGGGGAGAAGAAGGAACTTTTTTCTTAGAAGGACAACGTGAGGTTCCTTCCTCCCTTAAGATAATCAGTGGAGTCCACACCAACCATTTAATGCGTGAATCAATTTCAGGTCAGCAGTGAAGACTAAAAAGAGAGGAGTCAGTGGACGCGTTTGTCCAGTGATTCCAGTTGACCTCTTCTTACCTTGTAGCGACTGATCGCGAACCTCGTTCTCTGTCGAACCTTTTCTGTAGACTGCAGTGGGTGCGCAGACGGATCTGGGCCTTTCTCTAACACGAACTCCGAACCACAGGGTGACAGGTGTAACCGGGAATCATCTCCGTAACGAACATCCACCGATTCATTCTCATACATGACCATCAAACTGAGACTGGAACTGCTGGTGGCCATCACTCCAGAGGCTCGCTACCGCCGTTAACTTCACCTGTCAGGCAAGCTGCTTTACATACATCTATTCACGGAATGCATCTGACAGCAATATAAAACGCAAAATCACACCGTTTAACTACATCGTCAGCTTTTTTCCTACAATTAGTGATGAAAATGCTCCGTTCAGGTCGTCAACAACAAACTTCCCGCAACACGAAAGTCGTTCTCCCATTGGATGAGAGTCTTCTTCTACGGACTACGGAGCACTTCACTGTCAAAGCGAACGTACCTGGTTAGCGCCACCTATAGGCCTTTCAGTGAGCTACACTCATATAGCCTATACGTCCATGGATCCATCTGTGTCTGATCAAAGCACTTCACACATATGACAACAACACATAAAGCAAGATGCGATGTGCCACGGCTGTCCTAAATGACCTAATACTTCCTCTGTTACAGCCACTGACCTATCTGATGAATGCACTTCACACAAAGAAGAGTCAGTAAAAAAAAAGGCATATTATAAAGAATTTATTGCAGGCAAACAATACTGTAAATAATATTTACAAACTATAAAACGAACATTCCTTTGTGTGGGATCCATACATGGCTGATGGTTAAAAACAAACTGAATTTGGAGTTGAATTCATCCGTTGTGACATTCCTGGAGCAGTGGGGTGTGTTTCTCATTGACCGTTGAAAACTGCCAGACTGCAAGAGATTTAAAGCTATGTTCAACAGACAAACTGCATTCAAAACTATACCGTTGCCTGAAACAGGGACTGTGTTGTACTCCTCAACAATTCTGTCAAATAACTTAAATATCTAAAAAGGTCCATTAAAACCTGTAAAAGGAAGAACAAAAATACCCCTACATTTAAAAAACTTTTGAGTTTGCTGCCATTTGCCAGATTCAGTAGTATTTCAAGATGTTTTTGTTAGTTCACAAACCCCCCCTTCTTAAATGCATAGCCTGTAACAGGGTACTTGACCATTAAAATAAACTAAATGGCCAACCACTGACAGATACAGATGGCTCTGGGGCTGAACCCTGGGGACGTACTCAAGTAGGACATGCAGAATAGAATGCGTTTCTGTCTGCAACATCGTTTATCTTGTGTCCTACTGAATGAGCAGCTGATGTACAGTAACCCCCGCAGCCCAAACCTAGGTTTTGTCTTTGATAATTCACAGTTAGTACGCAATCAAACTATGCACACATTTGATGATGCTACTCTGCTGTTCAGATACGCAGTAGTCTTTAAAATCCACAGCACACAGCTTCTCCCCACAGCTTCATGACGAAGAGTGAGGGAAATAAGTGTTTCTGAAACAATCGAAAGAAGCAAAAAAAATCGAACTCCCCAACCCAAAAAAGCCAAACAGTCTGAATAACAGCATTAGAATAAGTAGATCCAGTAGATTGTCCCCCCATGTTCCATCCAAAGAAAATCCCAGCCATAAAAAAAACTGTAACCCAGGAATAAACGTATCAATCGCTAGTTTTCTTTGATTTTTCCCAGTCGCAAACATTCCAGCAAGTCGAACAGAAAGGTGCCTGTTCAGTCTCTCACAGCTTCCTCTCGGTCGCTTCAGTGTCGTTTTTTTCTCTCTGATTCTAGGCAGAACTTCTCAAAAGCTTCCTCAATCTCAGGGTCCATCTCATCCTCATCGTCGTCAAATCTGTGAAGACACAACAAGTCATTTACATAATGGAATAACAGCTGTAGAACAAAGTGTTTTTATCAAGGTCACTCTCGCAGCACTTTACATCAAGGTACCCTTTACAATGAGTTTATAAATGGTTTGTAAAAGGGTTATATGCACTTCATGTTAATCATTTGTTAATACATGATTTTATAATTCACTAATAAATATTTCTAACTAATAACTCAATGGTTTAATTGTGTCATAGTGTTTGGTGCTTAAAATAGTGTCTCTACACAGACACAAACACACACACACACACACACACACACACACACACAGTTTTGAGTGAGTGAGGGTAGGTGTGAGCCAGCTAAGCCCCCTCTCTCGCCCATCTGCTGACTAATCTGATTCAGAGGCTCTGGCTTCCCCTGTTGCATTGTGGGCCAGACAATCACACCCACCCAACCAGGGGGGCCCACAGGTCATCCCCTCACACAGGCATAAGGGTATGTGACCTGGGTGACCTTGCTATTTGGGCTGCGTCCAACACTCATACAACTTAAATGCAGCACATTTACTGTACGCTAACAATGCAACAAACTACCTCATACAGTTTAGTAAAAATGTATGCAGCTCTCTAAGGGAATATTCTGGAACTACCAACGAAAAGCTTCAATGACAATGACGTATAACCATAAACCATGTATACTTACAATTCATTTCCGTTTTCCTCATAAAGCTCTGGGAAATAGTCTTCTCGGTCCAGAATCTCCTGGTATTTTTCAGAATATTCTGTAAAAAAGAAAAGAAATAAATAATAATAAAATAAAAATAAAAATTCAGGCGGATAAATGGTGAGTTGGCTTTCAAAGTTTTCACCTTGATCGGTACTAAGGATACAGTACCAGTCAAAAGTTTGGACACACCTTCTCATTCAATGGTTTTTCTTTATTTTTTTTAATTTTCTACATTGTAGATTAATATTGAAGACATCAAAACTATGAAGGAACACATATGGAATTATGTAGTAAACAAAAAAAGTGTTATTCTTCAAAGTAGCCGCCTTTTGCTTTGATGACAGCTTTGCACACAGCTTTGCACACTCTTGGTAAGGTGTGTCCAAACTTTTGACTGGTTTCTGTACGTCACCACACCCCTCACCTGGGTCAGCAGCTGTGAAGGGCGTGCCGTCTGCTGTGTAGAAGGTGGGCTCATTCTGAGGTAAAAAACAACAACAACGATGAGCAGCGAGACCAGTGACCACCAGGAAGGCGTGAACACGCGCCGTCATTCTGAACCAAACTCACCATGAAGTAGTTGGGGTCGTTGTCTGGCGTGGCGTCGCTGGCGGCCGCAGCTGCATGGACCCTGCCCCAGTTACTGGACCTCAGCTCCACCAACCGCAACAACATCTGTTTCACGTCCCTGAGGAACACACACACACACACACACACACACACACACACACACACACACACACACACACACACACACACACAATCAGTCATATGATGTCCTCATTCATTAAGTCATTCACCTAAGCAGCTCTTCTTATTGCCAATGAAAGGAGCATTCCGTTGACTGAATTAAACAGTTTAAAACAGGCTGATGGTTTAAACAGAGGGAGGAGTGTTTCTAATAAACTCAACACAGCCACTCTCTCGCCATGGCTCTCTCTCATACACACACACACACACACACACCTACACACACCTACACACACCTACACACACCTACACACACCTACACACACCTACACACACCTGCTGCAAGTGGCATCCAGTACAACGTTCTCGATCCTCTGGACCAGCTGGTCCATGTCTGGTTTCCCGCTCTTACTCCACGCGTCCTCCAGAACCGAGCCCGTCAACTACAGAAAAACACCACCAGTAGAACCATTAACGACCCACAGGAGGATACGCCCTGAAGTATCAACACTGACATGTACAGTACACTGATTTGGTTTTGACTGATATGTTAACGATATACCATCTGAACCCTGGTTCTAAGGTTCGTTAGGGCGGGTTCTCTAACCTTGAGCAGTTTGACAGCACAGATTAGGTTTCCGTCTACTGGGTTGGAGAGCAGAGCGTTCATCAGGTCCCTCAAGGCACCGAGCAGGATCTCAGCTCGCGATGGTGGCCCTTTCGCACTCTTCACCTGAACAAGTACACCACACATGTATCAGTCACACTGAAAACACCCCCCCACCCCACCCCCATAAAATGTGAGGAGTGGTGGGGGCTTGGGGTAAAAACGGACCTGGACCACAGAGAAGACCCTTAAATGAACGTTACCAATAGGCTCCTTACCTCCAGGTTGAGGTAGAGCTCTCCAAGGAAGAGCACGTAGGAGTGGAATTTCTTCTGAGTCTCCACATCCCCTCTCACTGCTACATCCCTCTGTTCATACTCTGTCCGACACCTGAAGCACAGAGACGGGCAGAGGAAGGAGAGAGAGACGGGCAGAGGAAGGAGAGAGAGAGAGACAGGCAGGCAGAGGAAGAAGAAGAGAGAGACAGGCAGAGGAGGAAGGAGAGAGAGAGGCAGGCAGAGGAAGAAGAAGAGAGAGACAGGCAGAGGAGGAAGGAGAGAGAGACAGGCAGAGGAAGAAGAGAGAGCAGCAGGCAGAGGAGGAAGAGAGAGAGCAGCAGGCAGAGGAAGAAGGAGAGAGAGACAGGCAGAGGAGGAAGGAGAGAGAGACAGGCAGAGGAAGAAGAGAGAGAGACAGGCAGAGGAGGAAGGAGAGAGAGACAGGCAGAGGAGGAAGGAGAGAGAGACAGGCAGAGGAAGAAGAGAGAGCAGCAGGCAGAGGAGGAAGAGAGAGAGCAGCAGGCAGAGGAAGAAGGAGAGAGAGACAGGCAGAGGAGGAAGGAGAGAGAGACAGGCAGAGGAAGAAGAGAGAGAGACAGGCAGAGGAGGAAGGAGAGAGAGACAGGCAGAGGAGGAAGGAGAGAGAGACAGGCAGAGGAGGAAGGAGAGAGAGACAGGCAGAGGAAGAAGGAGAGAGAGACAGGCAGAGGAGGAAGGAGAGAGAGACAGGCAGAGGAAGAAGGAGAGAGAGACAGGCAGAGGAGGAAGGAGAGAGAGCAGCAGGCAGAGGAAGAAGGAGAGAGAGCAGCAGACAGAGAGAGAGAGAAAGGGGAAGGTCATGGTAGAGGAAGCGATATGTCAAACAGGAACTCAACGTCAAACATCATACAGGCCGCGGCGCGGCCTAGCGGTAGCCCAGCTGGCAATAAACACGTCGGCTATGCGAGGATTCCCTCTAGGTCCGGCAATCTGCGCCATTCTCCCTCTCTTCTGTTTCCCTGTCTCCGTTCCAAGTTGTCAAATACCAATTAATATCTTTTTTTTTTCTTTTTTTTTAAACACCATCAGCAAGATTAAGTTTCTGTATCAGTCTAGAACAGGTGTTTCTCTTGGTGACCCATCTAGAACACATGTAAACAACCAGAGATACTCATGGCACACTTGATTGTAGTTAATGGCATTTGACATGATTTACAGTACCAGTCAAAAGTTTGGACACACCTTCTCATTCAATGGTTTTTCTTTATTTTTTTTAAATTATTTTCTACATTGTAGATTAATATTGAAATCAAAACTATAAAGGAACACATATGGAATTATGTAGTAAACAAAAAAGTGTTAAACAAACCAGAATATGGTTTATATTTTAGATTCTTCAAAGTAGCCACCTTTTGCTTTGATGACAGCTTTGCACACTCTTGGCAAGGTGTGTCCAAACTTTTGACTGGTTCTGTACATATACACTAAGCTCACCTTTTGAGGAGCAATTGACGGAAGTTTCCACTCGCAGGGCTGATTGCAAGGTTGTGAGACAGATAGTTACAGAGCCTTGCTCCCGTGTAAGCAACATTTGGGATAACAGTAGACTGCAAAAACAGAAACAGCACACAGCAGATTAGATGAGCAACCATGTGCTTGGCTGGTGTGGACACTTATAGTCAATTGTAAACAGCACAAATCAATTTTCAAGCCCTCGGGGATGAACAAAGCGTGTGTCTACCTGCGTGTAGATCAGTTCCACCAACTCCTGAAGCGTCTCCTCGGTCGTGACCCAGGCATTAAGCATGTTAGCTATGTGCTCAATGTCTGACTCAAAGGACCCCGGTGAGGAGTTTAGGTGACTGAGGAACTCCTGAACCAACTCATCCAATGACGTCTCAGGGTAATAGCCATCACTGCTTTCATCCAAAACAGATTCCTTCAAATTAAAAGCCGAAAAATATAAGGAGAAATTTGGATAACAGAGAAATGTTCAGAAACTAAGTGTATTAGTAACACATGTGACGGACTGACATTCTTCACTGTCAAACACCTTTATGAGCCAACTCTCTCTGTGTATTGCCCCTGGGAGGTCCTGTACTGTACCTCATATTGGGCATAGCTGCTGGTTGGGTAGAACTCGGGTGCGTTGGCTGACAGTGTAGAGGTCTTGGCCAGGGAGTCCAGGCCATGCCCCTTGGATGCAGGAGTGCTGTTATTGTATGTGGTGTGATGGGGTTTGTTTGATCTTCTATCTGAGGAAAACAAATAACACACGTGATTTACATTTCTCCCAAAGAAGTACTGGAAGCAGGAAGGTAGCCAAGACATTGTCAACGACTCCTTAATAAGTGGATTAAAAATAACGATTGTAATTTGATGCCTCTCATCATTAGCTATCTTTATCACTAGTCTGAGGTCGAACTGAGGCAGCTAACAACTTACATCGCCTGTATGTAACGTGATGGTCGATTTAATCTATGCCCTGCTACAAATGCAATCCCGTAGATCACACGGCCATAAATCAAGAGGTTTTAAAAGATGCCACCATCTGTTCTGAGGAGAAAAACATCCTCGCATCCTTCATCGTACCAACGCAGCTGATGTGACGAGGGTCGAATTGGATAAAGCAGCGAGTTCAAAAGTAAACCAACGGAACGGTGTCGGCGGGTTGTTGGTGTGCGGCTCCCAGCCAGCAGCATTCTACTTCACACAGTTTGGCAGACCACAGCAAATGTCACCGTACATGGTGAAAGCATGTTGGCTATCAGTCAAGATTGAAATAAACCAAAGGGGGCAGCTAGCTAACGCCTGCTAGCTGGCTTGCAGCCGTGCATGATCCGGTCGAACCTGAATATTACCTGCTCCGACAGCCTCGCCGACGCTTGTGTTGTTCTCGGCCAGAGGCGGCGACGTCCGCGGCTGTCTCAGCGGCTCCCGCTGGTTGAAAACCGAAACTTTGGCGTCCCCGTCTCCCACCTCTACGAGGCCGGGGCTCGCAGGCTTTATCCGGGCTCTGCCTGCCCCGGGAGCTCGGTCGAAATTCTCTGTCATCTCTGCTTGTAAAAATGCGAGCTAGTAAGGCTTGTTCCGAGGCACAACTCAGAACAGCATTCGGTCCAAAAATATGGGAGTCGGCTCGACAATTGACGGTAGGTGTTGGATGTTTCGCTGGTCCGACCGCAGACATTCAGCCTCTCACTTTCATATTTACTATTTCTGGAACTGCTGCTGGACGCGATCGGATATTGCTGCAACGGCCACTTCCTTCAACAACAAATCCGACACGGCAGGAGATTAGCCACGGCCTCGACCGAACAGGCTGGCGACCTCTAGAGACGAGGAGGGAGAACAACAGCCAAAACGGCTCTGGTTGAGTAACACAGACATTCCTTTCAGCCACCTCCTCTACAATAAAACACATATACACATATACCACACACACACACACGCACACGCACGCACACACACACACACACACACACACACACACACACACACACTCACACTCACACACACACGCATTCACATGCACACACACACACACACACACACACACACACACACACACACACACACACACACACACACACACACACACACACACACACACACACACACACACACACACACATCAGGGCCCTGGTGGATCAAAACCCTTCAGAAGTGCCTCTCTCAGTAGCTGCCCACTACAAACATGTGTGTTGCACCAGACCCCTAAACATAAGCATTCATTAGCTATTTAGCCTCTAGCCATTTTCCACTTGTTTCCTAAAGCTGGATCACATTATGTCAAAGAGCATTCCCATTCCAGAAATGTGGAGACCCACTTTGATAAAAGATTACTGCCCCTATTTTCTGTTATTGCTGTTTTTTCTCTCCAAATAAGTGTCTTGGAGGGAGTTCAAACATTCACAAGTCAAGTCCTGGGAATGTGCAATAGATGAAAGATGACAATACCTTTAGGAATTCTAGAGAAATAGAGCCGTGGCATGATTCACAGCTACCAGCACTGTTAGTCTATGCATGTCTGGTAATTAGTTACACATACCTCTGTGAAATATTGTGTAATTTTATGTAATATTGTTAGTTTCCAATGAGGCCTAATGCATGGGCCAGGTGGCATGAGATGCTGTAATTTACATTGACATAATTCACTTCAGTTCGGGAAGTCAAAGGAAACACACTGTGCTATGTGGGGCTGCACCATTCTATTACCGAACAATCAGGAGAAGACTGTTCAGTTGAATTGCACATTTTGGTATGTAGCACAAGGCACAGACTTCACGGTGGAATGCTATACCATTCCATAACATTGGCAATTCGTTGTGGTGCCTCCAGAAGCTGTCATTACAGCGACTATATAAGCGTTTCTTGCTCAAAGCAAATACCAACGTGATCCCTGGCATTTCACAGTAGTCTCCCCAGCATCATAGCACCCCAGGGACAGGAACCACAGTCTAGCTGATTCAGCAGAATTTAGAGATGAAGACAAGTGCCCCTCAACCCTCCCCTCTAACGTCCTCGTTTGGACCCACCCGCTCCCTTTTCTTGTTTTCCTAATTTCATCCCCTTCCAGAGATAGATGTTCACAGAGGCAAGCGAGCACAGAGCCGGAAGCTTGTGGTGTTAATGTTCTCCCCCTGGCCTTTTGATCTGGCATGATGGCAGCTGCCATTGATTAGAGCATTTGTTGATGATTACTGAAGGAAGTGGGTGGCTAGACACAGGTCATATCACTGATCTCTCTTTCCTCTCTCTCTCTCTCTCTCTCTCTCTCTCTCGCTCTCTCTCTCTCTCTCTCTCTTTCTCTCGCTCTCTCTCTCTCTTTCTCTCGCTCTCTCTCTCTCTCTGTCTCTCTCTCTCTCTCACACGCACGCACGCACACACACATGCTTGCACACACACACACACACACACACACACACACACACACACACACACACACACACACACACAAACGCACCAAAGGTCCAAAAACCAAGATGGTGTAAATGTGAGAGTCTACAATGCAGATTAGTGAGGTCTGCTGTACATACTGTACACAGTGCTGTGGCAAGTGTTTCTGTACAGTATCCCTTCACATGATCCGAGGCCTCCTGCCATTCGGGAATGTTGCAGCTTCACAGTAATGGGGTGATAGTAGGAAATGATGTCAGCATCTACGGCCCATACCAGGGCAGTTACCTCCCTCCCATTTTGATGTGGTTGGCTTGTATGTTTCCAGTTTGTTTGGGAACTCTAATCATTAGTGCAATGGTTGCCACATGGAATATCTGGGGAGGCTGTAATGGCCGCCTCTTGCCCCTTCCTACCACAGACAGCCTGATAAGAATAGACTTAGCATGACCTGAACACCACGCTCGCTCTGTGGGCTGTCTTTGTCTAAAAAATGTTTTACCATAAGTTAACCATAAGTTTTAACCACAGACCCTTCAGAAATCAATTGATTTGAGAAGTAGATCATTTTGAAAATTTTGCAAATGTATTCTTGTATGTATTCTCATGTGTTTGAAGTGTTTTGGGGTGATGTCCACATTTTAAGTCTTAACTGTTTTAGTTGTATGCAAGAAAGCAAGAACACCAGGATACAGTGGAGGAAAAGTGTACTTTATTTTCACATGAAAAGTTCCTATAAAGAGTAAAGAATGTAAAGAAATGTTGTAAGTTTCCACCTCCAGTTAAATATTACACAAAATAAATAATTTATTTCAATACAGTCAAAACGCAGTGGTTAAGTATCAAACAATTGTCTTTTCTCATTTACTGTACACACTATTGTTACAGTTTATAGTTTCACGATTCAACCTACCAAGTTTTGTTCAAGGTTATTTTCATAAGTATCATATATTTTTGGGCCTCCCTTTTTACCCGAGCTGCTCTGGTCTTTCAAATGACATTTTGAAGCCTAGATTACAGCTAGAAACCATTTTTGCACCCTCAAAACCAGTGTTCCCTCAATGTATCCCCTTGGATTGTGTCTCTCTATCGCTTACGTCACACCCTTCCTCCGCTCCACCAGTGGTAAAAGATTTGGCACAGAAAAGGTTTCATAGTTCATCCTGTGCCCCAGAAAACACTGGCCATTCTCAAACTACTTAACACCCCCAACCAAAGCCAAAGCAGAGAGTGCATTTTCCTGTGCAGTTGTAGTCATACAGTAGATGTATGGTTGTAGTGCCTGATTCTTGAATGAAAAGATGTCTTTGGGGGGAACGTCTTTGCTTGTGCAGTTCTCAGAAGCTCTCTGTCCAGTGCTGAATAGCTCTCCCACAGTCCCACAGACCGGCCAGACGCTCCCAGTCACACCATGATGGGCAGGAAGTGTGTGGCCGTGTTCCTCCTGCGGGTCTTCTTCCCTCTCAACGGCCTGCCGTGGATGTTCAGGCCCACGAACATCTGCCTCTTCTTGTTCCTCCACTCAGCCGAGGCGTACGTGTTGTAGCCGTTCTCCTCGATGCGCTCCTTCAGGGTGCAGTCTCTGCCAAACTCTCTCTGGAAGAAAGACAATACTACATTTAAATCAGATATGTACTATAGTCCACATATATGGATTTAAAAATGTCTTGGTATTTATTAAACCTTTATCCACCCAGATAAGTTAACAGAAAAACAATACAACTTTGCTTGATTGTACGACTGGAATGAATTTCAGTAGAAGTACTTGTTTATTTATATATACAAATCTGTTACGGTAATGGTTTTTATGGGATGTCTGTGTCACCTGTGTGAGCAGTAGTATGCACTTTGCACTTTTAGTAGTTTATAATCTAACCCTTTTTAGGATCCAAAGGGAACACCAGTCACAGGCCTTTAGATAAGGCCTCCTCTGATAAAAGCAGAAGAATCTAACACAATCTCTCTCTCTCTCTCTCTCTCTCTCTCTCTCTCTCTCTCTCTCTCTCTCTCTCTCTCTCTCTCTCTCTCTGGGGCTTGTAGTTTGACCTCTGACCCGGATACTGACCACTCCGTACAGCTCGCCCTTCTTGCTGATAGCCAGGTAGTAGTTACTGCCCAGTCCTTTGATGGCCACCACCCCAATGTCGACCGATGTGATCTCCAGAATACCTGGAAAGTACAAATAACAGAAATAAATCATTTATACACCATCTATAACAGGTCATGTATTGCCTCTATCATAATGTCTAGCTAATGTTAACCCTTTTAATCATCAATTAATTCTTAGTTCAATAAAGCAATCAGCCAATCAGGTTATTGAGGGGAATTAGACAGGAAATGACCTTCTATTTGCAGCAGACCTCAGAGACAGAGGAAGTAGAGGCCATAAAATGTTGTCTTGATGTGCCGTGGTTGCAGATAAGAGTGTGTAGAACAATCAACAGTGTCACAGATCCAGACCCAGACCCAGCCACCAGCCAGCCAGCTGGGTCAGATAAGGACTGAAGGGAAATGCACAGAATCAGAGATGTGTGTGATGGTTCCTAGATGAGTCTCCACTGTTACTAAACAGGCCTCAGCAGAGATTAGCATGTGGCATCTCGGGAACCTACAGCAATCTATTATATAACCCACTGAACTCCCTGAGCACTGTGTTTGTCTCTGGACTGATCACACTACTCCCCAGAATCTCAGGAGGTAGAAAACACAGCATGGTAATGTAAGACACGAAAGATTCTAAAGTCTTACTCATGTAACATACTAACTAACCCTAACCCTAACCCTAACCCTAACCCTAACCCTAACCCGAACAATGCCAGAAGACACTAAGAAACTGCGTTTGCATACAAAAGACCTGTCGTGTTGAGCAAGTAAACTGCATGCTTTCTTAACCTATTTTCATCAATAACAAGGATCATTTATCTAGATATGGAGCCATAGGCTACACATGTGCAACAGATTTCAGCTGGAAATGTCATTTGGTGCGAGAATTAATAGGTGCATGGTCAAGGACATAATTGTTGAGTTGTTGTTTTTCTCAGTTTGGTATGTAGTTTATCCATTCCCAGTGCTAATATTCAGGTTACCTAGACGCTGTTAAAAAAGCAGTTAATTTATCCCCTGTATCAGTGGCATGCTGTTGTAGACAGCTAGGGTTATTTGTGTGTTCCTGGTATCAGAGGTCAGGAAGATAAAACTTCCTACTGTGTCCTTTGACCACAGACCCCACTTATCTCATCTGACACTCTGTGTGAGTGTGTGTGTGTGTGTGTGTGTGTGTGTGTGTGTGAGAGAGAGAGAGAGAGAGAAAGAGAGAGAGAGAGAGTGAGTGTGAGTGAAACCCTCTGGTTCCCATGTCACATTTTGTGCCTCCCTCACTGACTTCCTCCCCCCACTTCCTGTGCGGGGTCATTATCCTATCCTGATAACCAAACACACACACACACACACACACACACACACACACACACACACACACACACACACACACACACACACACACACACACACACACATACACACACACACACACACACACACACACACACACACACACACACACACACACACTGTCGCTCGGGGGTGTGAACTCCAGGGAGACGATGCCCTTTGATCAGACTGCCATTGCCTCCCCTGTCTTCCTTCCGATGAGTGTGTGTGGCTGCCTGTTTCTCTGTCCAACCCACTCCTCCTCCAGCCAGGGGGCCTCTAATGGTGCTGCCTGTTTCTCTGTCCAACCCATTCCTCCTCCAGCCAGGGGGCCTCTAATGGTGCTGCCTGTTTCTCTGTCCAACCCACTCCTCCTCCAGCCAGGGGGCCTCTAATGGTGCTGCCTGTTTCTCTGTCCAACCCACTCCTCCTCCAGCCAGGGGGCCTTTAATGGTGCTGCCTGTTTCTCTGTCCAACCCACTCCTCCTCCAGCCAGGGGGCCTCTAATGGTGCTGCCTGTGCGAAGTCTGGAGGATGCAGGTGTCCTGAGAGAAAAAAGTGCCCTCT
>NC_139661.1:22569642-22587142 GCF_951799395.1 Argentina silus
GAGATGATAAGGAAAATGCTCTTTGTAGAAAGATTAATTATCATAATGTTGTTTCTTACAGAATCAAGTGCACTTCTTGCAGAATTACGCTTAACTAGGCATTAATATCAATGGCAAAAAGCTGATAGTGTGTCATTCCAAGGGGCTACAAAGGACCTCCTCCCAGGGATCATGTCTTGCCCCAGGGGCCAGAGCAGAGAGTCTGGGCCTGTTCTTCTGTAGTATCCCTTTCCCTCTGAACCTGATAGCAAGGCATATAATCCACACACACAGTGTCCCCAACCCCCCCCCCCCCGCCCCCCCAGGCCATGGCTTTGTGACTGCACCACCATTGATACTGAAGATGCACGACTTTGATGTGACCACAATGACGTTCAACCATGTCATTCATGAAGTTATATACCCCCCCCCCCCTTCTCCTCCTCCTCCTCCCTACTCCCTACTACTGAAACTATAACCCCAACCCCAAGATAAACTTGTTCACCTTTGGCAAGGCTGAGTACTCAGAGAGGAACAGAGAGGAGACAACAGAGAGGAGACACAAGTAGGAGATCAGTAGGCTTTCCCCAGAACTAATACTCTGGGGGTTAAAGGCAGGTCTGGTCTGTTGTATTATTTCACATCATTTTGCCTTGATGGTAAATAAAGGCAGAGGCAGTCTATAAAGACGTTACAGTCACACTCTTGTCAAAACAAACATCAACGGTGACATTTTTCCCTTCCTTACCATTTCCCATAAGCCTCTTTGATTGAACGTGTGGTTTAGAACCCCCAGGAGAGATGTTAAAGAGTTCCATATCCTCGGGATGGGGGGCGGTGTGTGTGCAGTTTAAGTAAGCACATGTGTCCTTGGTTGCTACATGAACACACACCCACTTGAGCATGTGCATGCCCTCCCACAGATAGGCACACACACGTAGCTCATATATATATCTGCCATTTAGCTGACGCTTTTATCCAAAGCGACTTACATTGCAGTGAGTGCATACATTTCAGTATAGATGGTCCCAGCGGGAATCAATGAAGTGTTTAAATACATTACTAAATTAATGTAATTTGATGTACAGTATTCAGACTCAGATATAACCAATAAGGTACACAACTGGTACTACAGACAGCAGGCAGTCGGGGAGAGTCTAACAGGGAACATCACTGTGATAGACACATCCTTCCCCCAGTCCTGCCGTGACCCTGCTGGGGTTTGTTATCAGGACTGTTTACCTTCGGCTGTGAATACTGCCTGATAACAGCCTGCTAATCTAGCCCTGCTCCTCTTTAGGCCCCTGACAGCTTCCATCATTGTGCTGAGCGTTTGGACAGAGGAGATATCACAAGGATGTCTGGTTTAAAAAAAAGAAAAAAAAAGAAGGGGATTCTAATCAGGGCTGTTTCATCTAAAATTAGCAACCAACACGCCTGCTGCTCTCTGTGCACTGCTCTCTGATGAGGAAGTGAGGAAGACAGAGGGAAATTGCACCACAAATTGAGTTAACTGTTTGTGATAGTTGATGATATATTGATGCAAATTTCCTACTTTCCGAAAATGACTCTGAAATTATTTGAATCAGTGCTCTTTGATTAACTATAATTCAAGCTTCATTTGTTATGTAATGATAGTGTTATGCTGTGTCCTGTGCCATAAAGGGGTAAAAGCATCCAGAAACACACTGGAGTAAAACATTCTTTATTATTACTTACTGAGGGGGTCGTCCTTGCTCTTGGTCCCGTTGACTTTCCCATTCTTATCGATTCTCAGGAAGAACTTCTGGAAGGAGAACAGCTTCCTCTTGCGCACGTCTCCCTGCAGATGGTTGTAGCTGCGCACGTGTCTCCCCAGCGGACCCCCAGTCCTTCCTAGGGAACCCCCAGTCCAACCGAGGGGACCCTCAGTGGTCCCCGCCCCAGCCCCAGCCCCAGCTCCAGCCTCAGCCAGGGAAATGTTCAAGAGAGCCCTAAGAGCTCTTGGTCCGGCAGGCTTCAGTCTGTCTCTGTGGGGCTGGTGGCAGACGACTGCCCCGGTCAGGGAAAGGGAGAGGAGCACCAAGAGTAGGAGCAGAGATGCGGACAGGCAGGGGAGAGATGACCTCGACTTGGAACCGGACCAGGACCAAGCCCTAGACCCAGGCCTGGAGCAGGACAAGGCAGAGGCAGAGGCAGCCTTACTCCCTCCAACAGCCCATCTGCTCATGATAGTGTGGTGTAGGGAGGACTGGAGGCAGCCTCTCAGCCTGGGACATGCTGCTGGGGACGGGGAGAGGCTGAGGGGGCAGGGAGGGGAGCCCTCCAGGGTCTGGAGCTGAGGAGAGATATCCCCTTCACTCTACAGTTGTGTTGTCCCTATAGAGGTCAGCGTGTCTCCCTTCCCTTGTGTTTTTGACAGCTAGTGCAATTACTCTGTAGCAAAGTAATGTATTCCAATGGTGAATTAGAAAGGTCTTCCACGGTCTATGCAGCTGTCCACCTCTCTTTCTCTAGTCAATTAGAACTGTCCAGAAAAATGAGGAAGGATGAAGCCTGCGTGGAAAAAGGTTGAAAAGGTTGAGAAGAAGAAACACACACAACAGTTGTCCCCCTTCCTGTTTACCTCGGCTGGCGAGCACAATTATCGTTAGTCAGTCCAGTGTCAAATCTGACAGACGTCCTTCCTTTTTTATGTTAGTCCTAAATTGTCTCTGAAATTGTTCTTATGTCCTTGAATGCTCCAGTTGCTGCCTTTTATTCCTAGGCAGAGATCTCTATGATTGTTACTCCAACTGTAAGAAGCCCATGGTGACTAGCTTTTCACTGACACACCTTCACAGTGGTCGTCCGTTACTTCCCATCTCTGGAACAGGAGCGAAAGCATCCACTGTCCTGGCTAACGGGATGAAGGAAAACATGTTCAGGTTTCATTCAGGAGGAGAAAAACCAAGTAAAAACTCTGGATCCGAGTATGAGAAGTAAATGCTGGTCAGTCCGTGTGTGTGATGTTATCCCTCCTTCTTCTCTCTCTCCTCTATAAATGAATGTGTGGAGTGGACTCTCTCTCTCTTCCTCCCTCTCTCCCTCTCTCTCTCTCTCTCTCTCTCTCCCCCTCCCTCCCCTGTGGCTCCACCTTCACTGAGGTAGCAGGCTGGAGGAGGGCGGTAGCTTGGGGGAGAGAGGGAGGGGTGGGGGAAATAACTCTCTCTCTCATCTCTGAACTGTCAGTTGTTTTGCTTGTTTGATATGAGGACCCCTGGTCTGATCTCCTTACCCTGGGGGTGGTCACTGGAAAATGACAGCCGAAGCAGCGTGTGTGTGTGTGTGTGTGTGTGTGTTTTATGGATATAACTATTTGCTACTTGATCTGACCCTCTCTCCCCACACTCTTTCTCTCTCTCATACACACACACACACACACACACACACACACACACACAAACAAATCCCTCCCAGTCCCATTCCAACCAGCTACCCTTCCCATCATCGCTTCTCATGTGGGAGTGAGCTGAGCTTCGGGGGGTTGCTGTTAGGGTTAGGGTTAGGGTTGCTGTGAGGGTTAGGGTTAGGGTTAGGGTTGCTGTTAGGGTTAGGGTTGGGAGAGGAGACCAGGGTGGGGTAGGCTTTATCTGGGTAGACCAGGGTGGGGTAGGTTTTATCTGGGTAGACCAGGGTGGGGTAGGCTTTATCTGGGTAGATAGGACTTCTGGAACAAGTAGACCAGTCCCTTGGTTACAGTAGTGGTCGTGATTTGAGTACCCCATTGGCTGGTTGCTGAGTGGACTGTTTTATTGTACGCACCAATGATATAATGTACTGTCCAGCTTTTGTGAGATAGTGGCCAGGCTTTTCACCTCTGTGTGCGTGTGTGTGTGTGTGTGTGTGTGTGTGTGTGTGTGTGTGTGTGTGTGTGTGTGTGTGTGTGTTTGCACGTATATGAGTGCGTGCATGTGTGTGTGCGTGTGTGTCTGTGGGTGAGTGTGTGTGTGTGTGTGTGTGTGTAGTTGCACATACATGAGTGTGTGCATGTGGGTGTGTGTGTGTGTGTGTGGTGTGTGTGTGTGTATGTGTGTGTGTGTGTGTGTGTGTGTGTGTGTGTGTGTGTGTGTGTATGCATGTGTGTTTGCACGTGCATGAGTGAGTGAGTGTGTGTGTGTGTGTATGCGTGTGTGTTTGCACGTGCATGAGTGCCTGCATGCGTGTATGTGTGTGTGTGTGGGTGAGTGTGTGTGCATGCGTGCGTGTGGTGTGAGTGTTTGTGTTCGTGTGTGCGAGCGTGCGTGCGTGCATGTGTGTGTGTGTGCGGGGGGGTATTTAATTTGAAATGGAACTACCAGCTACCCATCAAGATATGAGCAGCCTGACAAGTGTGGATCCTGGTGTCGTTCTCCAGCTCTCCAGAGAAACAGATAACGTTACCACTACCGGTTCCAACCTGAATGCAGGTTCATCACAGGCATCTCATTCAGACCTCTCTCTTCTTTCCACTACGGTGGCTCTTCATCACGCTCTAACCCTCCAAGGATGTTGTAATGCAGCGGCGTTCTCCAGTTTCACTCACCAGACTTCTACCTTCCACTGTGACTCAGGTGTCTGTGTGGCTCGCGGCCATTGAGAGGCTCCTTTACAAATCATGTATTATCGCCTCCCAGGCAAGACAAACACACGTTGGACATCAGAGATATCATCTTTAATCCATGAAGGGATGCACTCTTACAAAGCCAGAAGATGTCGTGTCACGGCGATGACCTGATGATACTGTTCAACAGTGACTCAATAGGAAGGGGGTTGTGTTCAGTTCCACAGGTTCTTATCTCCTTTTCCTCATCCCTTTAAAGTAGATGCCTGTCCCGTCCCCCGCTTTCTCCCCCCCCCCCCCCCCCCCCTTCCTGGATGGTTTGTGTCGGCTTTAATGTCTGCCAGCGATCTATGGCCAGAGCAGTGGTCTGGTCCTAAGTCTGGTCTTAAAGTTAGCTGTCTGGCCTTATCTGGTGGTCCACAAACAAAACAATCTTATCAGTAGGCCTACTTCCTTTGTTGAGTACCTTCCCACCAGGATGGGCCGAGTCAGCAGTGGAGGAAACAGAGCTGAGGGGAGAGGACATCAGTGGCATTGATTATTGATTGAATCATAATGGATACTCCCAAATTAATTGGCAGAATTTAAACAATTTAAGTGATTCTTTTCACTTCACCTACCCACCTGAGGCACTGCATATCCTTATGTTTTTAATATTTGTGTTCTGATCCCCTTTCTGTGTTTTTCTGACCTCATGATTAGATTAGATTAGATTAGATTCAACTTTATTGTCATTGTGCAGAGTACAAGTACAGAGACAACGAAATGCAGTTAGCGTCTAACCAGAAGTGCAAAATAGCAGAAAGTGCAATGAACAGTATTTACAGGTAGTGCAATATATGATCAGTAGTAGTGCAGTATAATATAGCAGTGCAGTATAGCAGTATATGAGTAACAGTAGCATTATAGCAGAATAAATAGTTACAGTATGAACAGTGTAGCAGCATATGAGCTGTATGGGTAATGCAGTCTAGCAGTATATATGTATTAACAGTAGCATGAGGTAGATAGCAGAATAAATATAAATATGGGATGCTGTATAAACAGTATAAACAGGTATGTACAGTATGTGCAGTAGTATTAAAGAAAATATAAGGATATGTGCATTATGTGCATTATGAACAGTATGAACAGTATGAACAGTATGGACAGGTATGGACAGGTATGGACAGGTATGTACAGGTATGGACAGGTATGTACAGAAGAGCAGTGGTATTGAGTAAGAGCAGGGGAGGGGAGTAAATGATACATATCATTTACTCAAGCACAGCCTGTGTTTCTTGAGCAGAAAACGTGAGAGTCAATATAACATTCTCTGACAATCTGAATGGCCCATCTATAGTTACCATCCCATAAGATACAGGAATGCCTTTGAAAACTCTCATATAGCCAACAGAATTCCATATCTCCTCATGCAGTCTCTTCATGGGCAAAAATAACAAGAGTTTGGCTTTCCTTTAAGAGGATAATGTCCTTTGCAGGTGCTTCAGAAGGAGATGGACCTGTCCTGGTGCTGAAAAACATTAAAGATTTACTGATTTTGTTTTTCGAGGTAGAAGAACAAATTCTTTGTAAAGATACATACCAGTGTTTTTCCCCCCCTCCTAAACGCAATATAAGTGAGATTTGGAGGTACTGGAGGGTGGCCAGAGTCTCATCTCCCTCTGTGCTCCTCGGATTTATGTTTGTACCGTATCTTTATTGATCTATCTCACTGCATTGCTCTTAAAGTAAAAAAAAACAACAGGTAATACAACAGTTCAATGTGTTCCTGATCCCTGGCTCGGGGCTGTTGATAGCTGGGATTTTGTACCGTGCAAAAACAAAACAAGATTACAAGGAAGGTAATGAAATACCAAATACTGGATATACACATGCATCATGTCAGATTTGATTTCACACAATCCCCCTGTGCTAAAAGAGGAACAGAATCAGAACAGAACATATGGAATAATTCCATTTAGATATAGGCCTACTGTTTAAAATGAACATTTTCTGTCTCTCCCCCATCCCTCTCATATAGTTTCTATGTTTTTACTGGTGTGTTTGCATTGTGTAGAGATGAGAGGATAGACCAAATGTACCGTACCTGTATCGATTTGAGTACTGTACAGTATATACAACCTAATTGGCCTTTCTCTCCAGGTCTATCTTTAAAAATATATTTTACCTCAATGAGACTAACCTGGATAAATAATAGTTGAATAAATAAACTGCCTTAGAAAAGGTGAATCACTGGGAACACACGTTCCAACATCACGTTCCAACAACAGGAGTATCCAACAGCAGACAGTATATTACACAAGGTATACGTTCCATGACAGCAGCTGACACCAGCTCTGAAGGACATGAACACCCTGGTTTCTGTGTCTGAGAGATGTGATAGGCACAGCACAGGAAGTCAGAGGGGAATGGAAATCTGGTTTCCTGTTTAATCAAGGAAAGTCACATCTGAGTGTCTGTTTGGACGTTATCCCTGTCGTAATGGAACAATAATATTGGCATTTAATGGGTTCTTTATGAAGTAAAGCTGAACTCACGCAAACACCCGATTGACCAATCAAAACCATCTCTGTGTGTGTGTGTGTGTGTCTGTATGTGTGTGTGTGTGTGTGTATGTGTGTGTGCGTGTGTGTATGTGTGCGTGCGTGTGCGTGCGTGTGTGTATGTGTGGTTGTGTGTGTGTGTGCGTGTGTGTGTGTGTGTGTGTGTGGTTGTGTGTGTGTGCGTGTGTGCGTGTGTGCGTGTGTGTGTGCGTGTGTGCATATGTGTGTGTGTGAGTGTGTGTGTGTGTGTGTGTGTGTGTGTGTGTGCGTGTGTGTGCGTGTGTGTGTGTGTGTGTGTGTGTGCGTGTGTGTGTGTGTGTGTGTGTATGTTCCCCCAGGCCTGCTCAATGTATGCTGAGTCAGAGGAGGTCATGGGAGTAATAAAGGAACAGGCCGGGTACAGTCTTACTGCCTGGGGGACAAACAGACTGATGGGGTCCAGATGAAAGCCACGGGTCTAAGCTTCACCTTTATCTCCAACCCCCCACCTCTACAGTAACTCCACCCCCCAGCCCTACAGTCAGAGCCTCCATCCCTACAGTCAGAGCCTCCACCCCCCAGCCCTACAGTCAGAGCCTCCACCCCCCAGCCCTACAGTCAGAGCCTCCATCCCTACAGTCAGAGCCTCCACCCCCCAGCCCTACAGTCAGAGCCTCCATCCCTACAGTCAGAGCCTCCATCCCTACAGTCAGAGCCTCCACCCCCCAGCCCTACAGTCAGAGCCTCCACCCCCCATCCCTACAGTCAGAGCCTCCATCCCTACAGTCAGAGCCTCCATCCCTACAGTCAGAGCCTCCACCCCCCAGCCCTACAGTCAGAGCCTCCATCCCTACAGTCAGAGCCTCCACCCCCCAGCCCTACAGTCAGAGCCTCCATCCCTACAGTCAGAGCCTCCATCCCTACAGTCAGAGCCTCCACCCCCCAGCCCTACAGTCAGAGCCTCCATCCCTACAGTCAGAGCCTCCACCCCCCAGCCCTACAGTCAGAGCCTCCACCCCCCATCCCTACAGTCAGAGCCTCCATCCCTACAGTCAGAGCCTCCATCCCTACAGTCAGAGCCTCCACCCCCCATCCCTACAGTCAGAGCCTCCATCCCTACAGTCAGAGCCTCCATCCCTACAGTCAGAGCCTCCATCCCTACAGTCAGAGCCTCCACCCCCCATCCCTACAGTCAGAGCCTCCACCCCCCAGCCCTACAGTCAGAGCCTCTATCCCTACAGTCAGAGCCTCCACCCCCCAGCCCTACAGTCAGAGCCTCCATCCCTACAGTCAGAGCCTCCTTTTTGCGAGTCACCAAATGTAAATATTTGATGTGTCCCGTGGCGTGTGAGGCCGCTGTGTGGCCGTGGGGTGTCTGGTAACAGATGAGGTTGCTGTTTCCTGCCTCATGGTGAGCGATAGATGTTTGCCATGTTATCTCTCCCATCCCGGGTGGACCGTGACATCACCTCACACCAACGTGTCGGATTCAACTTGGCAGAGGAATTCACTTACAGGTCAGACTCTCCACCGACCAGTCACAGCCGGTCCTGATCCTCACTGGGGGCAAGAATGGGAAAGTCAACGGGACCAAGAGCAAGGACGACCCCCTCATGCGGCAGTAAAAACGACCATGGACCTAAAACACAGGTACTATTACTGCAGCATGATAATCAATACGACTGCAATGAAGTGTGAAATATGAAGTATGAAGTATGATCTCCTTTCATTTCATCTCATGAAGTCTGGGGGGGGGGGGGGGGGGGGGGCTTGTGTTCTGTCCCCCATGCTGTTCTGACTCAGCACAACTTCAAGGAAGGAACTGTGACATAACAGTCAGGTGACGCGGGGTCACGTCACCACACATTTAAAACAGAAATAGCACCTGTAAACTTGTAGAAAAGATACAGATAAACATTGTTTACTATACTGATCCTGGTCGCTTGGCTGGAGAGAAAGCAGTCACTGCAAGCCTATATGGTAGGAAATACAGTACGTACGTCACACCACATGGTCTTCAATAAGTCATTTTTACTGCTTTACTGCATAATCCCCCAAACCCTAACCCTGACCCTAACCCTAACCCTGACCCTGACCCTGACCCTGACCCTGACCCTAACCCTAACCCTAACCCTAACCCTGACCCTGACCCTGACCCTGACCCTGACCCTGACCCTGACCCTAACCTTAACCCTAACCCTAACCCTGACCCTAACCCTAACCCTGACCGTAACCCTAACCCTAAACCTAACCCTGACCCTAACCCTGACCCTAACCCTAACCCTAACCCTAACCCTTTACTGCATAATCCCCCAAACCCTAACCCTAACCCTAACCTAACCCTAACCCTAACCCTGACCCTGACCCTAACCCTAACCCTAACCCTAACCCTGATATTGCACCATACTAAATATGTAAAAATCAAAACATCTACATTGATGCTTCCTTGTTTGGTAATTAAGGTTAAAAAGCAGGTTAAAGGTTAAAGAAAATATTATTTCCTTCAAGCAATTAGCATGTATACTGACTGACACAGCCAGGGGAGCTTCATTAAGCCATGCACCATGACATAACACACAGTTAGACACGGCAGGATGGAGAGAGCTTCGTCATGATACACACACACACACACACACACTCACACACACACACACACACACACACACACTCACACACACACACACACACGCACGTGCAGACACACACACACACACACACACACACACACACTCACACACACACACACACACACACACACACACACACACATTGATTTCATCTAGGACACCATGCTCCACATGGGCCCGGTGTAGCGTTACTGGTTCCACTGCTGACTAACTCCTGCCGTGGGTTGAGTGACAGCAGCAGGGAGCAAACGGAGAGCAGCGAGGTCCGTGTCGGGTTATCTGGGACAGCGGAGCCTGGGAAATCTGGGCCAGCGGAACCTGATCCCTGAAACAGAGCCTGACAGTGCTGGTACCGCTGGTACCGCTAGTACCGCTAGTGCTGGGTGATACACAGCCCGCTGCATCTGGTGCTGCCCTGTGCTACACACTGACCTGAGAGGTCAGAGGTCAAGACGGGAGAGCAGAGCAAGTCACGTGTGCAGGTCCTCTGTGGCTCAGTTGGTAGAGCATGGCGCTAACAACGCTTAGGTTGTGGGTTTGATTCCCACTGGGACCATATATACTGAAATGTATGTATGCACTCACTGCAATGTAAGTCGTTTTGGACAAAAGCGTCAGCTGAATGGCATATATATTCTGTTTCAGCCCAGCTACCTGATTCATTCATTTGTGATTCTATGGAATAATTAGAAGAGTTATTGCTGGGCTGAAACTAAATTCTGTAGACATTGTGCCCTCCATGAGCATGGTTAGGATTAGGGCTAGGGTCAGGGCTAGGGTCAGGGCTAGGGTCAGGGCTAGGGTCAGGGCTAGGGTCAGGGTTAGGGTCAGGGCTAGGGTCAGGGTTAGGGTCAGGGTTAGGGTTAGGGCTAGGGTCAGGGTTAGGGTAAGGGTCAGGGTTAAAAAACATTTTTTTAAATCACAGCCGCGCTCAACATTATATCAAGTTCAGACCTAAAGTTGTTTATAGACAGGGATCAGGTTTAAGACGGACATCTGGCATAGATGTGTGTTAACATTACGCTTACCTAACCAGGTATGAACCCAGCTTACCTGAGTCTACCCAGACGTCATACACTGTGTATAACCCTGGGTCCTGGAGAAAAGCCATTTTGAATGAGTATCTCAACCAATAACATGCTGTTCCTCCTCTTCATTTCCTCTGATCTACCAGGGCCTGTTCTCACTGATACTGAGAACAGCAGAGACTCCTCACAGGAGCGACACATACATAATAATATATAATGTATATACACCATTTATCTGACGGTTTTATCCAAAGCGACTCACATTGCAGTGAGTGCATACATTTCAGTATAGATGGTCCCAGCGGGAATCAAACCGACAACCTAAGCGTTGTTAGCGCCATGCTCTACCAACTGAACCACAGAGGACCACATACATACTTTTATACCAAAATGCATTGCATTTACATTACAAAACACAGTCACAACAGGCATGTTTTGGAATTGCATTTATTGCAGGAGACAATGGGTAGGACACAGTATGAACACAACGTTGTACAATATCATATAAACATGGATGCTATCTTTAGAAGGGCCTGAGAGGGATGACCTGCAACACCTCATTCTCATTGGCCTTTCTGATAAAGGGGAAGAGCAACACAGGATAGACACTGCCTGACTGTTTCTGCTAACCCTAACCCTAACCCTAACCCTAACCCTAACACTGTGACATCATTATTTACTACACGCAAGTTACTTGGCAAAATAATGACACGTTTCCTGACGCAGAAATAGCCTGGTGCCCAGGGACGGGGAGACAGACACACAGCACCATCAACAGCTCTGAGAATGAGAGCAATAAAATAAAATATCAAATAAAACAGAATAAAAACAGATTCTAAACACTATCTAGAGGGGATCAACCGTAATGTTTTATCCTACAGTCTGCTATTTAACTGGTGTGTGGGGTTTATTTAGTTACATGATAAAAACATAATAACATCACAGCTATCGAATTATCTAATTTAGTATCAGACTGTGAACTGTGTTGATATGTTTGAAGGAGGAGTTTAGATGGTAAAACTCACTCCTCAAGTTCAAATACCCCCACCACCCTCGCTGTCCAATTGATAGCTTTTCAATAGCGTAGCTGGTTAACTTGGGGTATTTGAGGAGACGGTCACGTGTGTCGGCAAGCCAGAGGTCGCAAGCTCGGACTCGGTCGGAGCAAGTCGAATTGTGGGGCTACCGGTTGCTACAACTTGGCGTCTGTTTCATAAGGACCAGACAAGCATCTATCAATACTACAACATTTAATTAAAGAAAAAAACATGACTGAATAATTCATATCCCAACATATTCAACTGTTGGTGGGGAAATATGGAAAAGAAGAGCGATGTACAAGCCAAGCGGGCTGTACAGAGGTTGACATTCTGAAAATGAGGGAAATGGGGGTCAGATGGGGTCTATATTTCTAAATAACGGCTATAAGGGTTTGACAAGGCTGAGACAAACTGCACATAGCAACATAAAATACATTAGCTCCTTGAATTCTCCTGTTCATATGGATATGGGAGGAGCCAGAGGTTCATATGGATATGGGAGGAGCCAGAGATTCATATGGATATGGGAGGAGCCAGAGGTTCATATGGATATGGGAGGAGCCAGAGGTTGTTTTGAAAGGGGCCACAGCAGTGCAGGTCAGTGTTGTCCTGGTTTGGAATGGGGCCAGAGTTGTGAAGGTCAGTGTTGCTTTGTTTTGGAATGGGGCCAGAGAAGTGAGGGTCAGTGGTTGCCTTGGTTTAGAACCGGGCCGAAGAAGTGAGGGGACGTGTTACCCTCGACAGGTGACACAGCACTGTTTCTGGATGGACCTGAGGGAGCAGCGACCCAGGAGCTTCAGCTTGTCACAGAACCGAGACGACATGCTGTTCTTCCTGCACACTGGACCTACACAACCGCAACAGAACCACAATACGCACCGGGAAAGACAGCTGGGTTAGTTGAGCTTCACGTACACAAACAGTTCTGTCATTTAACAGCAGACGTACATCCCCCCAAACATTTAAGGTCATTTAGGTATTCTTTGAGCAAAATGGGTCAGACAGACAGACTTAATAAAAAGGAAGAAGAGTGTGATGTGTTCCTGCCTGTGTTGGTTTTACACTCCTGCATGCCGCACTTCCTGAGGGTCTCTGGTTTGGGGGTCTTCTCACAGAGGCTATTCATCACTGTGACTGAGTCATCACTGACACAGCTGACCACCCGACGCTGGAGACCCCCGCCACAGCTCATAGAACACTGACACACACACACACACACACACACACACACACACACACACACACACACACACACACACACACACACACACACACCAGAAGCCAAATAGAATAGAGGTCTATCAACATACAATATGACAGCATAGAAAACAGCATAGAGGACATGTTAATGGAAGGCCATTGAAATTCAATTGCATCCACTTGTATAATAAATACAGTATATACAGTACATATGTACCATGTAGCCACAGTAGTTCCAAATAATGCATACTAAGATTTACCATGTTAGATTAGATTAGATTAGATTCAACTTTATTGTCATTGCGCAGAGTACAAGTACAGAGACAACGAAATGCAGTTAGCGTCTAACCAGAAGTGCAAAATAGCAGAAAGTGCAATGAACAGTATTTACAGGTAGTGCAATATATGATCAGTAGTAGTGCAGTGTAATATAGAATAATATAAGCAGTATAATATAGCAGTGCAGTATAGCAGTATGTGAGTAACAGTAGCATTATAGTAGAATAAATAGTTACAGTATGAGCAGTGTAGCAGCATATGAGCTGTATGGGTAATGCAGTCTTTTAGTAATGCAATGTTTTAGTACTCATCTGAAATGCTCATCATTGCCTGTGCCTTACCTCCTCCCAGTCCTGTTGCTCCCAGTGGTTGCAGGGCTGCAGACTGCAGGACTCTGTGCTGTTTAGCCTCTGGGTGGCGCTGCAGCGATTGGACTCAGGGCAGTAGACCAGGCGCTCCCTCAATCCCTCACCACAGCTCCCGGAGCACTGGGGAGGGGCGGGGAGGGGCGGGGAGGGGAGGGGCAGGGAGGGGAGGGGAGGGGAGGGGAGGGGCGGGGCGGGGAGGGGAGGGGAGAGGAGGGGCAGGGAGGGGAGGGGAGGGGCAGGGAGGGGAGGGGAGAGGAGGGGAGGGGAGGGGAGGGGAGGGACAGAAAGACAGAGAGACTCAGATCTTATGTCATACTCTACTAGTTCAGACAGACAAGCACAGTACTCTACAGTACTCTACAGTACTCCACAGTACTCCACAGTACTCCACAGTACTCTACAGTACTCCACAGTACTCCACAGTACTCCACAGTACTCCACAGTACTCCACCAGTCTATAACACGCACTGGAGAAAATAAACCTGCGTGTGCGTGTGTGCATGTACTGTATGTGAATTGTGTGTGTGTGTATGTGTAAGTGTGTGTGTATGTGTGTAAGTGTGTGCATGCGTGCCTGTGCACACAGGTGTTTCTATGTCTACCTGTCCCCAGGGGGAGGTCTTCCAGGCCAAGCAGGGCTGTGGGTGGCAGAACTGTGTGTTGGAGGGTCTGGAGGACATGGCCTGGCAATGGAAAGGCCTCAGCGGCCGTTTGTTCTGGGCGTCCACACACTGGACATCACGCTGCCTCCGACCCACCGTCTCACAACCCTCTGGACACTACACAGAGAGAGGGAGAGAGAGGGAGGAGGAGAGGAGAGGAGGGGAGAGGAGAGGAGGGGAGAGGAGAGGAGAGGAGAGGAGAGGTTTCTGCTTTTGCAAACTTTAACTTCAATTTTCTTTAGCAACCTTTCACTCTGACGCAGAAACAGTGGGGTGCCCATGCAGGCTGCAGACCTTAGTCCAGTTACCACTGAGCCAGGTGACGCAGTGGCGGAGGTGGCAGATGCGGGCAGGCTCGGGTTTCTTCAGGCTGGCACAGTCCTCCTCCTGCCGGGAGCTACACTCCACGGACCTCCACACTGCTCCTAGCCCACATGACGAAGAGCACTGAGGAGAGACGGGAGAGAGGGAGGAAAGAGGGGAGGAAAGAGGAGAGGTGAGGAGGAGAGAGAGAGGGAGGGAGGGAAAGAGAGGGAAAGAGTTGAATTATTACCGACTGTTATACTGTAATTGTAACTGCCATGTCTGTTATACTGACCATTTGAGGTCATTGATTCTGATATAAAAGCCTTCTGAGTGAACTGACTGTGTCCCTATAGCCTCATCACTATGGAAACCCCAGAGGGTCCCTGTCCTCCAGTACCCACCTCAGACCAGTTCCCCACCACCCAGAACACCTCCATCTTGGTTGGCTCTGTGGCATTCAGGTTGCCATAGTCACTGGTGAAGCTCAACACTGGACTTCCTGGTCTATGCTCCTGGCCCTTGGCGCGGGGGGAGGAGCCTTTGGGGCGGGGGATGGGCTCTTTAGAACGGGGGGCAGAGCTGCCACTCTTGGGGGCCTCGGCAGGCTTCTTCAGCTTAAGGATCCTGACTGTGGGTTGGGGGGTCTGTGGGGTGGGGGGTCTGGGTGGACGGAAAGTGCCTTTTGAAGTGGGGGAGGGGGCTTGTGTCTTGGGGGAGGGGGCTGATGGTGTCCCCCTCACCCCCCCTGAGTGGGCCCGAGTGGGGCGGGTGGGAGTGGTAGTGTGGGGTGTCCGGGGTGTTCTGTGGGCATAAAGGTTGATATAGGAGGTGGTCTTGGGGGGAGAGAGGGGGTAACGGCGGGTGGGCATAGCCCAGTGGACAGTGCTAGTGTGTGGGGTGGAGGGGGAGGTAACAGGGGGTACTCTGGTTGTGTGTTTGGCGCGTGGGGTGGAGCGTGGGGTGGAGCTTGGGGTGGAGCGTGGGGTGGAGCGTGGGGTGGAGCTTGGGGTGGAGCTTGGGGTGGAGCGGTGGGTGGAGCGTGGGGTGGTTGGGGTGCGTGTAGTGTGGTGGGGTGACTGGTATTTTGTCCTGAGAGAGGTTGCTGTGGTAACAACAGTGTCCAGCTCAATAATCCCTTGTTCCTCTGTAGTGGCATCCTCAACATTGTCATAACCAGGGGTGTACCTCACCCCCGAATCTGGAAACACCATATCTGGTGCACTCCCCTCTTCCTCCTCCTCTTTTTCCTCCTCCCCCTCTTCCTCCTCCTCTTTTTCCTCCTCCCTCTCTTCCTCCCCCTCCTCTTTCCCTCTCATATCACTCTCGTTCCTCTCCTCCTCAGCAGGACTGGCCTCGGTAGTGGAGGAGACTCCACCGTTGTCCTCCTCATTCTTCACCCGGAGGTTGAACTCATAATCATCTACGTCGATAATGACCTCAGGGGTTGTGAGTGGCCTGGTGGTGGTGGTGGTGGTAGTGGTAATGGCGATTGTAGTTTTCTCTGTTGTCGTGGCTGTAGTCCTGGGTTTAGTCGTGGCACTGGTGGTCTCTGGGCCCCAAGTGTGGGTGACGGGGTGCCTGGTAGGTTGGCTCTTGGGCGGGTAGATGCGGCGGTATTTCGGGGGTGGTCCCGGGCGTCGGCGGAGGGCGCCCTGGATGGGGCAGCTCTGCAGGGCACACAGCGACTTGGAGCGGGGTTTGGCTGAAAGGTCGCACTTGGTCTTAGGTGCGGTTAGACAGGTGACCAACCGGGAGCGGACGCCCCCACCACACGTCACTGGGCACTGAGAGAGAGAGAGAGAGAGGGAGAGAGGGAGAGAGGGAGAGAGAGAGGGAGAGAGAGAGAGAGAGAGAGAGAGAGAGAGAGAGGGAGAGAGAGAGGGGGAGAGAGAGAGAGATGAATGCAGATCAAGGCAGATCTTCAACACAACAAGATTATATGGACCGGGAGATGAACAGGGAAATAAATAGGGAGGAAAAGAGGGAGACAAAGAGAAGGACAGAGGCAGCAAGAGAGAGAAGGCAGAGGAGGAGAGAAAGAGAGACAGAGGGAGAGAGGAATGAGAGAGAGGTGATGAATGCTCCTACCTCAGTCCAGTTACCCACAGCCCAGTCGGGTCCACAGGGCAGGTCTCTGTTGCAGGGCACCACAGGTTTGGGCTTGATGAGATGTTTACAGTCCATAGGGAGCAGCACCCTCTCCTCTCCTGCGACCGTCCGCACACACAGAACTGTCCGCTTACGCACTCCCTCCGAACCACAGGTGGCTGAACACTGCAGCCACCCCCCCACCCACCACCTGTAGGGGAGGGAGCCGGGAGGGGGGGGCGGGGATGAGAGGGTAAGACAAGGGGGTGAGACAGGGGTTGAGAGGGGAAGGCAAGGGGGTGAGACAGGGGATGAGAAGGGAAGACAAGGGGGTGAGACAGGATGAGAGGGGAAGACAAGGGGGTGAGACGGGATGAAAGGGTAAGACAAGGGGGTGAGACAGGGGATGAGAGGGGAAGACAAGGGGGTGAGACAGCGGGTAGGTAGTACAACAACTGTAATAGTGGACCTAGAGAGGCATGTTCATGCACTTGTAGTAACACACCATATAGTGGTAATAAGGGTGTAATAGAGTAGTAATAGCATTGAGAGACCTGGCGGGGCAGTCCATGGTCTTGCACTTGCGGTGTCTGTCCTCTGGGCGGATGTCTGGGTCACACAACGACTCATCCACCACACCCACATCCATCTCAAAGCAGCGAACAGGCTGATGTTGCATACCTGGGACAGAGAGGGGGGGGAGAGAGAGAGAGAGAGACAGAGAGAGAGAGACAGAGAGAGAGAGAGACAGAGAGAGGGGGGGAAGAGAGAGAGAGAGGTGGGGGTTAACATCACCAGAGAGAGTGAGAGAGAGAGAGAGAGAGAGAGAGAGAGAGA
>NC_139661.1:22594642-22617142 GCF_951799395.1 Argentina silus
GGCTATTGGCAGTCACAAGGTTTTAAAAGAAAAAAAGAAAAAAAAAATATTTACAGGAGAGAAACCTGCACAGGGGGGTAGTGGGGATGAAGAGGTCTTTAGGAGGGATAGTTAAGATGTAGCCTGAAGAGATGGGGTTTGGGGACTGACCATTGCTTACAAGTACAAAGGGGCTGTTCCCTTTGCCGCCCAGTAGGCGAGCACCAGGGTCTTGAATCTGATGTGAGCCGCTACTGGGAGACAGTGAAGGGTGCGAAGGAGGGGGGTGACATGGGAGAATTTGGGTGAGCTGCAGAGACCTGATGGCAGAGGCAGGGAGCCCGGCCAAGAGTGCATTGCAGTTGTCAAGGCGAAAGATCACAAGTGTTTGCACCAAAAGTTGAGCTGCTTGTCGAGTGAGGAATGGACGTATCCTTCTGATGTTGTAGAGGAAGAATCTACAGGAGCGTGCTGTCGCTGTGATGTTCACCACACAGGATAAGTGATTGTCAAAGATCACCCCAAGGTTCTTGGCGGTCTGGGAGGAGGTCTCTACTGTGATGGAGAAGTCTTGGAGAGGGCAGACTTTGCCCGGGAGGAAGAGCAACTTAGTCTTGTTAAGGTTGAGCTTGAGGTGGTAGGCTGACATCCAAGCGGAAATGTCAGCAAGACACGCAGACACACGTGTTGCCACCTGTGAGTCAGAAGGGGGGAAAGAGAGAAAGAGTTGAGTGTTGTCTGCGTAGCTGTGGTAGGAGAAACCATGTGAGGAAATTACCGAGCCAAGAGATTTGGTATAGAGGGAGATCAGTAAGGGTCCTAGGACAGAGCCCTGGGGGACCCCAGTGGTAAGAACGATCGGCCAGGTAGGATACAAACCAGAAGAGTGCAGAGCCAGAGATGCCCAGTTCTGAGAGGGTGGAGAGAAGGATCGGGTAGTTTACTGTGACGAATGCAGCAGACAGGTCCAGAAGAATGAGAACAGAGGAGAGGGAGGAAGCTCGAGCAGAGTGGAGGGCCTCTGTGACAGCAAGGAGAACAGTCTCAGTAGAGTGCCCAGCCTTAAAGCCGGATTGGTGATAGTCAAGGAGGTTGTTCTGAACTAGTGGTTTGCACCTTGCAGTGAAGCCTCTGTAGTTCGGCTGGTGACGTATATCTGACACATTCATGCCTACCTCCTGGAGAGTGTTCCTGATCTGTGGGACAGTTTTTTTGTTTTTTTTATTAATTATGGTGAGCATTCTCTGGTCATCCACTGTAGAAGTATCCCGTGATTGATGAGCTCACCAATTGACACCAGTAGCCTAGAATCAATACAAGACAGCTCTCTTATGTCTGCACAATTGATGTGACAGAACACACTTGACTAACCAGAACCACCATCTAACCACCTGTAAAGGCAATTTTTCAATACTTTTGGTGCCTTGAAATAGGGAGACTATGTAAATGGGTTGTAATTTCTAATCTGAAAAATATAACATTGAATTAAAGCTGAGCTTGACAATCTCAACTTTAACCTCATAGTAATTGTTTGATTTCAAATCTAAACATTTGGAGTATAGAGCTAAAAAAAGACAAAATGCTTCCTCCTTTTAATACTTATGGAGGGCTCTGGATGTACAGTAGATCTTTAATAGCCAGGTGACACTCATCTATTCCCAAAGCACATATCAATCCCTTCTCACCATGTTCATGATGGTGAAGATGTAGGACTCGACGTTGTCGCTGCCGTGGTAATCGATGAGCTTGGAGTCAGCCACCACCATGGTCTCCACCCACCTCTCTCTGCTGACGGAGCGGTGGGGGCGGGTCTGACCCCCATCCTCCTGCTCTCTTTCCCACTCCTCCCTCTCCCTCTCTACGTTGAGGGAATCACCCGGAGCGTCTACAGAACAGGATGGACCACAGAAGGTAGCGCTTTCATTCAAACCCTGGCGTCATAGCAACCCAACTGCTCCAATCCAGACAGGCCTCTCTATTACCCCTCCGTTTCCCATACAAAGAGGGACCTGTCAAAGCTGCCCATTGTCCTCTCTGCTCTTCGCTCTTTCTCTAGAACCCTTGGCTCAGGCCATAAGACAGACCCCCTAGTATATCACCAGTTTCTATACACATGGATCATATTTCTTTATATGCCGATGGTATTTTGCTTTATTTGTCTGACATGGCTAATTCCACAAGAATTATAAGAAGTTTTTTCGTGATTTAAGCCATTTATCATGCCATAAAATCGGCTGAACAAAATATGTCTTAATCCCTTTAAATCCTGCAGCCAAACTGGCTCCCCCACCATCGACTCTCCCAGTTCAGTTACAAATCACTGGATTTATGTATTTGAGGCTCAGAATTCATCTAAATTGTAACCTTATTGTCAACTAGTTTGGCGTGCTGGACCAGATAAACACATCTCCCTTACACTTCAGTCTGCAGGCCAGGATGTCCGTAATTAAGATTTATTTATTCTCCCTCGTGTGAATTTTCTTTTCTTCTTCCCTTCCATTATCTCCCATAAAACATTTTTTTAAAGATCTGGATAAGACTTCTCGAGATTTTATTTTGAATGGCAAGAAGCCCAGAATACGTTATTCTACTTTACAGTATGCAAAAGTGTTGGAGGCCTTTCCTTGCCACATTTTTAGATATGCTATTGGTACTTCCAACTGAGGTCTCTGAGAACTTGGTTTGATCCAATCTCTCCAATTGCATGGAGAGTTATCAAGGAATCGATGGTCAGGCCTTCATGGATTCAAGATCTTCTTTTTTCAGGGATCAACAAAGCCTCCCCATCCCTGTCCTCAAACCCTGTCATTTATAATACCATTGAAGTGTGGAATCAAATGATCCCCCACAAAGTGCATGAAAAGGCTCTTGGTTATTACCATGCTTATAAAGCATTCATAGTCCACTAGTTGAATGTACAGTAAACTGTCTCTCTCTCTCACACACACACACACACACACACACACACTGACCTTTGACCCCACAGGGGCTGTGTGTGTGCTGGTCCCCAGTGCTGCGCCTCTGTCTGTGTGCTGCTGTAGTAACCCTGGGGTAGACCACATGGGGCTCTGGGCCGTCCCTAGCAACACCATCACCATCGGACCCCTGGACCGGCTCGATGAAGAAGGCTCCTTCAGGTAGGGTAAACAGACCTCTCTATGGAGGATACACACACACACACACACACACACACACACACACACTGTATCAATCAACCAGCTTAAATATGAATTAATGAATCAATTAATTAAGTCCTTGATTTCTCTACTGTAGGCAGGGTGATGGGTCTTACTATTAAATATGGTGTGCAGTATCAAATATAGGAATACATTTAAGAGGACAGCGACTACAGTATAAGTTATTCCTCTCCTTTTGCAACAACAATGATAATGAATGTAACTACTTGTATTCACATGCTGACGGTAACTCCTGCTGAGAGCCTTTTATTAATAAATAAATAAAAGTTACCTACAGTACCAGTCAAAAGTTTGGACACACCTTGCCAAGAGTGTGCAAAGCTGTCATCAAAGCAAAAGGTGGCTACTTTGAAGAATCTAAAATATAAACCATATTCTGGTTTGTTTAACACTTTTTTGTTTACTACATAATTCCATATGTGTTCCTTCATAGTTTTGATGTCTTCAATATTAATCTACAATGTATAAAATAATGAAAATAAAGAAAAAACATTGGATGAGAAGGTGTGTCCAAACTTTTGACTGGTACTGCATCTACAGTAAGTTTCCTTTAAACAGCTACAGAAGCCAGTCACAGCCACGTAGCTGTAGTTTCCATATAAAAACAAAAACCAGAAAGGTCAGGTGATTACCACCTGGGAGGCATCCATCCAGAGGCAGGAATCGGAGGACGGGCTCATCGTAATGCATGGAATGGATTACATTCGCGTGTTTGTGTGTTTGATGCCATTTCTCATTCCATTCCATGCCTTACAATGATGGTGTCCTCTGATTTCTCCCTAACCGGCCTCCACTAAGTCAGAGCTGCATCCCCAGGGCACATTCTCTCCAGTAGTAAAGGCGGTACACTGTTTGTTTCTAAAGTATGCCATGCATGTTCACACCAGTGCAGACACTTCCCTCTCTCTTTGTCTGTCTTTCTAACGCACGCATGCACGCACGCACGCAAAGCACACAAACACCCACGCACACACACACACACACACACACACACACACACACACACACACACACACACACACACAGTATTAATATTCTTTCCTAGCCCGCTCTCTCTCTCTCTCTCTCTCTCTCTCTCCCTCCCTCTGCAGGTTTTTAAGTCAACGGTGATTAGTCAGTCATTTGCAGGGGGAGCCCTGTGTGTGTCTGTCAAGTCAAGTGTGTATCCAAACAAGCCCAGACTGTACCGGGGTGTGCACCTCTTTACATCCCTCATCCAATAGGCAAATGTAAACCAGAGAAGAAGACAGGACAGACAAATCACCCGTGTGTTCTATACTTGTTATTCTTACAGTATGCTCCTATTCTGTTTGGTTCTAGATCAGTTAAGGACAGTGAAGCTCCATAATGTGGGTCTAGGGCCAGCCAGTACTGTCTTATCTGTAGCATTCTGTTTTTGTTCAGTTCTAGATCAGTTAAGGACAGTGAAGCTCCATAACGTGGGGCCAGGGCCAGCCCCACAGAAGTGATCTGGGCAAGCAATGCCCAGCAATGCACGAGTGTGTTCTTGTTCGTCTGCTGCAGTTGATACTGCTGCGATGTTCTAGATCATCCTGCCAAGCCTTCTGCATGTCTCTGTCCCTGAAAGAGAATCTGCTCTTCTCCAGCCAGGTTTATTTAGTAGTCTCTGGAGGTTAGGCTTGGGTTTCTAGTTACTCTAGGCTGAGGGTTCAGTGAGTGCAAAAACCACAGCAATGGTCCCCATGCAACTCAGCTGCTGCACCTGGCTCTATGCATACTGCAGATCTCAAGAGTTGGAGAAAAAAACTAACAATCACAGGAATCTCATAATAGTTGTCAGAATCCATTGAAGTGAGAGTTTGGACAACTTTAGTTGCTGCCTCAATTAATTATATTCATTCATAATTCATCCAATCATAAAATGGTCAGCTTAGTTTCAGAAACATCTGCGGACTGTTACTGGTCAGTGAAATACAATCATTTAATGTTGCCAACAATCATACTGCCTTTAGATTAAACCCAAAATCAACAACAACGGCCAAACTCTGTCTGTGTAGAGCTCTGACTGGGAAGTTATCAGTGGTTCAGAGCAGGAATGGACAGGGTTTTCCAACTCTGAGTGTGGACAACAGCCAGTGTCCCAACAGCGCTCAGTGGTGGGGTCATCCAGAAGGCATGCAAGCTCAGTCTGATATGGTTATGATCAGTTACGAAGACCATATTAATGCCCTGGCCTATGCTGAAAAGGTTTGGGGTTTTCATTGTTTCTCTGCATTCAAACTACTTGACAATACAAGACAATAATTCTAACTCAACCACATTTATCCCCCTACAAACTAGAGAATGCATTGTACAATTGTATCCCACAGAAGTACTCTTAAACTTTCTCCATAATATTTTTTTTTCTGTGTCAGGCTACTCATGTATGTTTTTTGTCAGTCAGTTCTGATTGGGAGCCACAGTCTCAAAAGACAAAACCAGGTGGAGGAACGCAGATTACCCAGCAAGGAATGTTAGAGAGAGGCCAATCCAAACATTCAGACTCTCTCTGCGTGATCTACTTAAAGAGCACCTGGATCGTACCACACTGCTACATGGATCAAGACATGGTATTACCTGTAATCTCTAAGCTACAAACCACAACCTGTCTGTGTGTCTATTGCAACGAACAGGAGCATACAACATGAAAGGCCTGTAACACAGCTTTGTTTCTCGTTCAAAGTGCCCATTATGTTCTGTGTGATATGAGTTGTGAATATATTCAAAAGAAATCTGTCATTTCACAAAAATGACTCTGATTTTTTGTTCTGTTTTTCAAAGCTGATCTATCCCTTAAAAAAACAAAAAGGGATCAGAATTGGTGTTGGCAATGAAAGGTGGTATCGGCACATCCCTAATTATAATGTCTTATATCATCTCACAATTAACCTGAGTTATTGTCAGCCGTTTTCAGTCGGTGCAAGAGCAATCTTCATCATAGGGAATGAGTTTGTCTAAGGCCACTATTGTCAAAGTGGGGTATGCGTACTCCCGGGGGTACGTGGATCGATCTAGGGGGGTACGCGAAATAAATCTGTGATTTATCTTCCCAAACTGTCCTGTCGAATAGCCGACTGCAGTCTCAGTACCAAAAATAAATGCATGCACCCTATCCAACAGAATAATATTATCACAATGTCTAATATGTAAGGGATAATGTTCATAGAATATCAATTAGGCTACAAAATAACCAACAGGGGGACATGACTGTTAAAGGTTTGGGAACCACTGCTATAAGGTCTCCAACCTGACAAATGAAGCTCATAGGTTTTGGAGCAGGTGTCCTCAATTCATATGAGAGGTTGATCTTCAAACAAGGAAAACAAACAAAGAGCTCAGTCCCAAACATCCAAAACAAATTCAAGCAATCCTATTGTGTGGACAGGGATTCTGTTCTAAAGTTATGAATTCTGCATTCTAAATCCCCAACATTCTGCCTACGGGAACACTCTGACTGTTCTTAAGAGGCTTGAACCCGCGCCTCCACCTCCTCCTCCTCTTCTTCGTCCTCATCTGTGTGGAGGGCAATCTGAGAGGAAGTGTGTGTTGGAGTGTGAGGTGCCAGAACCAGTGGAGGCTAAAATAACACAGGTCTACGTTCTAAATACAGCAGCCATGTGGAACTGCTTTACTTGTATTTCCTGCTTCTGTAGGCTTTGGAGTGCCGGCCAACTGGACTGGGGTTAAGCTGCCTGGCTGTAACACAGAGCTGTGGCCTTACAGTCCTTACTGGGACACATGGATGGTGCATACTGCCTGTGATTAATCACAGCACCTTTCTCTCCACTTTCTCCCCAACAGTCTACTTTAATAACCCTTTTCAAACATTAACAGCTCGAACAAAGCATTCTTTAGATGGTTACTGTATATGACTCCTGCAATCTTTGAGCACATATGTCTACGGTTGAAGTGAAAATTATTAGCCAGATCACTTTTCCCCCCTCGGCTTGAGGAGCATAGCTATTTTCCTTCAGGACAGCATGGAGAAATATTCATTGCACTGAACGTGCAATTACTTGTTTCTTGTCGTGCCTTGGGGCGACCAAGTCTTCCATTTAAAGAGCTTTGGGGTTTGGCTGAGATAAACAGTGTGCTTAGAGAGACAAAGGGTAACTGGGGAACCTCCCAGACATTCTGATCGCAGTTTCAAACAATCTTTCACAGAGTGAAGACCAAAGAAAACATGAGCATTTCAGTTTGCTCAGACATCTTTAACTGATTGTCCCTTGGAATCCGGTTCATAAGCTCCTTTGTTTAAAGGGTGAGTATGTAGATTTTAGCTTTAAAATAGTGCTAAATGGCCATGATGAATCGGTAGCCATGAAGGAATGGGATCACATGATGAAGGGCGTTCAGTGAAGAGTGCTGTATTAGTCAAAACAAAGCCTTTTTTAGAATCTGGTGTTGGGTTGGACGCTGGCCTTTACGTGCCTGTTTCACATTTGGTTTGTTTACAAGGACATGCACGTGTTTGGCGCTGTTAGAAAACATAGCATATGTACATTTTTACATTTTCTGCCTCGCCAGTGGGGGCAGCCACATGCAAAACTACATGCTGGACCTTTAACCCTCTCTATGAGGTTAAGCTAATGTGTCTTAATGTCGAAGAATCTAGAAGTGTGCTGCAAATCAGAGGTTGTGGGGGTGTTAATTTGGTAAGAGAGACCACACTGTGGCTTATTGCATTCCAGAGGTATGTGCCTGTTCAGTTGCCTGGGTTCACTCCCACTCCATGCCAAGCTACACTCATTCCATCATTCCATTCCCTTTACCAATCACAGCCAGGCAGGAGAACCAATGAACATGGAGATAGAGCAGCCCTTCTCCTACTGTAAGGTCAGGGCAGGTATGCAGCTATTTCCTAGGCAGTTGTGTTATGCAAACATATCGTTGGGTGATGATTTGCAACCAGAAAGGCCGTGCTCACAATCAGTCGTAGGCTCTACTGTAAATGTCCAATATTATTTGGAGAGGTCCTTATCTCCGTTCCTGGAGTCACTGACCTCTGATGCAGCTGACTGTGTTTTCCTTACACAGCTGGCTGTCTTGCTGAGGTCCAAGTTTCTAAGGGTTTCACTGTGGTCTAACTGTGATCCTGTTCATTACATGATATAATACATTAGTGCTGTTTCCCCAATGGGTGGCCAGGAGTCTGGGCCCACTTGTGGGTCGCAGCCAAGTCTTCCCAGATTGTTGCTTTAGAGACTACAGTATTTTAATCAGAAATAGACATATTTTCTGCTTTGTGGTTCACAAAAGAAAACGTATGAAGCCTTCATTGGGTTAACTAGCCAGGAAAGTTGATGGTTGGTTTAGCTCTGGTTTTGCCTGTTCCAGACGTTTTTATCACGACAGCCATTTATCCTCCAGCAGATGTATTTACAAGGTTTGTCTCACTGACAGACTGCAACCCAAACGTGACTGACCAACAGGGAGACAAGACTCTGCAGGTGAGGCATTCCTGCTCGGACAATAGGCATGGTAAACACTTGCAGACTTGCAGATCATGGCTAAAACTGACACAGCTAATCAATTAAGTTCCGGAGGTTCATCCTCTTCCTTTTGGTAATTCCCCGCCTTTAAATCATCAGTGACAGTGTGGAGATGTGTCTCTGCTGACCAGCTGTCTTCCTTTCCTCAGCAGATGAAAGCTGTTTGAGCAGTCTTATGAGAAACATACAGAATGTCGAAATTCATAGTTAGGCAAAGTAGTGCCTCTTATCTCTCTCTGTTTCTCTCTGTCTGTCTGTCTGTCTGTCTGTCTGTCTCTCTCTCTCTCACTCTCTTTCTCTCTCTTTCTCTCTCTGAAAAAACTCCAAGTTTGAACTCTGAGGAGTAGCTATAGTGGTCTCATTCAAACTTTGCCTATACCCTCTGTGGTCTAGTGTGCAGTAATATGATACTGTACTGTACATACAGAGGCAGGGAGGAAAAGAGAGAGAGAGGGGGGAGAGAGGGGGGAGAGGGAGAGAGAGAGGGGGGGGGGAGAGAGAGAGAGAGAGAGAGAGAGAGAGAGAGAGAGACCAAGAGGGAGAGTATATACTGAGAAGCAACTGCTGTTTGAGGGTCTTTCTGCAAACAGTCTCAGGAAGTCTTTGAAGGGAGGACCAACAGACGGGGTACTGTCAGTCTGAGAGGGGGTTTGCTTAGTAGACTGTGACCAGCCAGGCCACATACCAGCTCCATTATCAAAGAAGTGGATTGAGATGTAGGGCAAATGAATAGGTAGCCAAAATGATCAGAGCCAATGTGAAAACTGAGCGAAGTTTTGGAGGCCTATATTTAAAAAGTATATGTTTCCTTCCTCTCACAATTTCAGAGAACTTCCCAGTAATAGAGGCTGCACAGGAGGTAAACCTGAGAGGTAGGCTACTAGGGGTCAAAAGTGAATCCCACGTTTGTGATGTAATAACTCAACTGTGGAAAATCAATAATACAATCAGAAAGACCATCATACTTTGTCAGGAGGAAACTGAAAATATGGAAGTGCATGAATCGGCTTCTAAATATGGGAAGACTCTTAAATCCTTACCAATCCTTTGCATGTGCTGATAGCGGCAGTTCTGCGCGCACTAGAATCCGTCACGGTACCAATGAGGTGACAGGCATTCTCCCCGGTGGAACGATGGTGTGTCCGGTTCAGACTCCCGTTCCGTCTCTCCAGAATATATTCATTTGAAACCAAGTGATTGTTAACGGTTAAATTGAAAATCAAATCGCGACCCCTGTAGTTCACCTGGTAATAAACCTGTCCTTCCGAAGGTCGCAGGTCCCGCTTGTGCCGCCTGCGCTCAAAGTGATGAGACAGAGAATGGGAGAGAAACTGTCCATCCACGTCTACTTTTACTGGATGGACCACGGACAGGTCTGACTGAGACTGGAAAAAGCGACCTGTGGATGAAGCAAAAATAGAAGGAAAATTGAAATAATAAGCGATTGATTGATACAACTGTGGATCTTCTGACATCGGACACAATTAAATATACTAAATCAGAAATGTATGGACAATGTAATACTTGTTGTGCTGAATTCAACCATGCATGTAGCCTTATTGCAACTGTGAAATCGCAATAGCCTGCTTAGTTATGACAATTGTTACACTGACCTTGTTCTGTGTCGGGGGAGAAGAAGCTGCCAGGTAGGGAGAACTCGACATGGCTGGCTGCCAAAAAGAAAACAAAATGTAGCAGAAAAAGAACCCGGCTCACCCGCAGACATCGCATATTTCATCTAACCAAAATCAAGAGACTGAAAAAGAGTCACAGGCATTGAAGTTCCAAGTGCATTAGAGGCGGTCAGGCGACCACTTCGTTCCAACGACGGCCAGCGTCATGATACCCAGGTCAACTCCTGAAGGAAAACATGGATCGAAGAAGACCGGGAATTACAGAACATGGTAAAGTGGGAGAAAGGGAGAAAGCTTAAGTTTGCGAGGGGGGGGAGGAGTGTTACGAGGCTAGTGTCTTGTTTCTTTCTAGGGGCGAGAGGGAGCGGGAGCAGCGCTCTGCAGCTGCAACGCAGTGTGAGATATAGGGCTATCAAAACACACTCTACTCCTGGACTTCAAAAGTAACCTTCAAGCTTTGTGGTCAAAATTAGAAAAAAATATGGGCTAGCCTATATTTTATATTGAATTCGATATTTCTTAATGCAAATTGATTAGCCATAATAACTTTTTATAAGTTTGAGTCCATGGTTCTCCCTGAATTTGAGCTCTACTCCTCCTATTCAACATGCAGAGGTGGTGCCTCACATGATAATTGAGACATTTTGTGTTTGACTATGGAATAAGTTACACATCTATCCCCTCCAGGCGACAGATGGAAGATGTGATTCACTCACACAAACGCTCGCGCGCGCGCACACACACACAAACAAACACACACAAACACACACACACACACCAGGGGAGGCTGGTGGAGGTAGAAATCGGAGGACAGGCTTATTGTAATGCATGGAATGGAATGAGGAATGGTGCCATTGTCCCCTGGCGCGTGCGCACGCACGCACGCACACACGCACGCACACACACACACACACACACACACACACACACACACACACACTAAACCATGGGGTATGGAGGCCCACAAAAGCCACTGAACAAATATACAGCTGCAGTAATAAAGGCTCTTTATTGGCACTTTAATGAAAACACACACAAAAAGTCCTACTAACTACTACCACAGTCTGGCACCACACCCAAACACACAAGCCACACACCTAGACTTGAGCCCTAGAGTGAGATGTTATACGTGATAAAGATCAAAGATACATGTGTTGTGATCACTGTGGGTCAGTAAAGTAAAGCTGCAGTCGGCCTATTGATATTTCTGTAGCATTTTGTTTGTTTATTTGTTATATTTTTCTTTACTTTGAATTGGAACAATTATTGCTTTTAAAGGGGCAATCTGGGATTTATTGTTGTTTGAATCACAGATTGCCCCTTTAAACGGATTCATGTGTTAATGCCGGTTAATTTTTGTGAAAATCATCCACTTGGGAGTAGGCCTATAGTATGGAATGTATTATAGTGTAATATACTGCATTAGCCATACTTCACAGTCTGTAAAAAGTGCATCCTTTGCCAAGGCAGCAGACTCTGGATTATCCTGAAAGGCTTCCTGGGTCCTTCAATCACATTACATATTTGTTTTATCAGTCCCAGAGACATTACCCAAACTGACCTCCTGAAGTTTCCCCCTAACAAATGTGCAACAGACTGTAAAATGTCTGATCTTGGAAAATAATCAGGACCCTTTTGTTAGTTAGGTGGGAGAGAAAAATAGTTTAGCAGAGGGGGATGGGCTGCGCTGTGTAGCAGTGTCCAATGTAGGCTACGAGTTGTGCTCTTGTTTGGCCTGTTGTTGTCGTCTTTTGGGGTTTAGAGAGTGGATGATTACCAAACAATTATACATTATTTGGATCTAGCATTTGGCCAGGTGACTAGTATAATATATATATATATATAATTATTACCAACTGTTGCCGACAGAATTGTTACAATGAGGTTATTATGAATTGACATGTTATGGTTTCACTTGGGCCTCAAATGTAATCCATTTGGGGTTAACATAGGCCTTACAGGTAGGTGTAATACCATACAGAGCACTCTGCCTTAGTCCTCTTTAGAGAGTCTCTCGCAGTCCCAACTTTCACATTTGTCCTGACCAAGTTTAAGCTTTTCTCACGTCATACTCACCTGGTTCCTTAGGTAGACCCGATGGGGTAGACCTCGATGACAGGAACCTCCTGCCAGCCTTCCACCCTCTGGCCATGAGATGTCACTGTTCACCCTAACATTGTGAACTTTGTTCCAGAGCGGTTTTACTACAGTGGAGGCATGCTGCTCTTTCAACCTCTGTCTTAAGTCGTGGAGCTCCTGAAAAGGGCATGGACTGAAGCTTGTCAGGTATGATCGACCGCGCCTAGTGAAGGTTATGCACATAACTTTGTGGTTGTCCAAGTATGTAAAACGCTGTTTTGGCAAGTATTATCAGGTTTGTTGAAGCTGAGGTGAGTGAGTTCGCAATGTTTAGGATAGATTGTACATTCAGAAAGTTAGTGTTGTTGACTGTCTTGAGGGTTGCCTGTCAGGTTCAATGCGGCGTGTGTGCGTCTGGAGCGTTTGTTTCCTAGTTTCTCGAAATCATTGTCTGCAATCATTGTCGAGGTTGAATTATGTGTTTTGGGTTATGTCGCGTTAATGCCAATTGACGTGTTGGTGTCATTGGTCAATACGCCTTGTCCGAGTTCAGGTGAATGGTTACTACAATACTACACTCAAACGTGTGCGAGTGGTTCATGATGCTGATATCCATGTTTCATACGGCCTGATGTGTGGTCCATGTTGTTAGAGGGAAAGTGCACTACCGCCTGTTTCATGTTTCATACCTCTCGGTAGATCTATAGTTGCACTTGCGCCCAGGGAGACTATACTCACATATATGTATTTATCTGTAAACAGGTGTGTGCACCGTCCCGTCTTCTCTTCTTTCCCCCAGGGTGACAGTCTTGTAGCGATGGAGGATTTCTGGGGCCTGGTCTTGGCGGGGCTGAAGGTGTGGTTGTACCTCATTGTGGGCCTCATCATGGTGCCTGCAATGTTTGGTTTCTCTCTGGGCATCTCTGAGACCTACATGACAATCCTTATCAAAACCCTGGAGGTAGGCCTACTGTTACTGTGTGTGTGTGTGTGTGTGTGTGTGTGTGTGTTAGGGGGTGAAAGAGGTGAATAAATAGGTCAGAGGTGAATGTGTCTCTCTCCCATCCTACAGTGGGCCACTCTTAGGATCCAGCGTGGCAACAGAGAGAAGCAGGGACTCAAAACGTCCACATCTAACGGTGAGTACAAGGTTGTCACGTGTTTCTGAGAAGGGTTTGATGGGTGGATGGACTTGTGGATGGAGGATGTGGTTGGATAGTTGTTTAGTTGGCTGATGGTTGGTTGGATGGATGAATGGAGTGATTGATTAGTTTGGGACAAACAATTCTCTCTCAATCGGACAATTTCTACTAGAGAGGGAGTCATGCATGTATAGCTCAAACCCTTTCACATGGTGTGCATGTCCTTTATTGTGGAATAACTGGTCCGTGTGGCATGTTTGATTTCGCGAAGTTGCATGGCGGATGTTTTAATCTGACAAGTCTGAACAGGTCATGCAAAAACAGTGACATATTTGCAGACAGTCTTCTTGTATAAGGACATCAAGTGTCTGATATAGAATATAATTGGAATAGAACATTTTAAAATAGAACTGGAGGATCCAATAGCATATTTGACTCATTGTCAGTGGACAAAGAATGTCGACCACCATAAGTATAACCGTGATCGTACATGTCACACTGAAAGCAGCTCTGGTGCAGGCCACAGTACCTTTTGAGAAACTCATAAATGAAACATTTGGCATGTTTTTATCTGTTGCAGTCAAGTCATTGTCTCCGCTATGTCAAGGACATGGTTGTTCAGTGATATGGTAGTCTCAGTCTCTCTGGGTCACCTGAGAGGGTTTACGATGGGCAGGCAGGGTGATGTGGCTGTGGGCGAGCTGCCTATCTGCTTACTGATGACATCTCCTGTTATCAGTCACTGGGCAGTTTAACCAGACCTGTAAGTGTGGTTACTCTGTGGCACATCAAAATAGCCTTTTTATTGATGAACTATAGTACAGTCGTTGTACTGTTGAAATACCAGGTAGACTCACTTCACTGGTAGTGCGTGTGCGTGTGCGTGTGCGTGTGCGTGTGTGTGTGTGTGTAGGTGTTGTTGTTTTGAACAAATGTACTGTATGTACCTTGGCATGTCTGGTTCGATGATCCAGTCTTTCACTCTTCCCTCTCCTGGACTTCAAACTGTCTGTTATCAGATGCAGCCTACTAACTATGCAGATTTGATAAGTACTGTGTTCAGACCTGCTGAAGGGAAGTATAGAGACACACAGGGAGTTTAATTTCATCAATCTGCACTGTTCTAAGATCAGTTAGACTCTCACGCTATCTCAAAATAAATATACTCTGGTAGGCCTATGTTACATTTACATTCACGGCATTTAGCAGACACCTTTATCCAAAGCGACTTACAACAAATACATTTGTTTAAATAAGTGAATCATCTATCCATCAGTCATCATAAGATAAAGTAATCAATGCTCGGACCAGGGGCCAACAGGAGAGAAACATGGGGTAGTGGGGGTGAAGAGGTCTCTAGGGTTAGGATTAGTACAGGGGGGTAGTGGGGGTGAAGAGGGCTTTAGGAGGGACCATTAAGATGTAGCCTGAAGAGATGGGTCTTCAATCTACGGCGGAAGATTGGTAGTGACTCTGCGTCATGACAGCAGTGGGAAGCTTGTTCCACCAGCAGGGCGCCAGGACAGTGAAAACCCGTGACCGAGTAATGCGGCTGCTGCATCCACGTAGAGGCTATGTACTGTCACCCACAATGTGTTTCACCTCATGGTATGAGGCTAGAGTTTGCTGCCTACTGTATCCCACTGCTGGTTTGTATGGGTAATCTCTGGACTGTCGTTTAAAGCCCAGAATAGATGTTAGTCAGTTAGGAGTTTCGTAACCTGGGACAGTGGTATGAAAGCTCCTTACACCCTGAAGTATGTCGCAATTATTATAAACTTCCTTCCACTACAGCTCCTGACAAGCCCGCAGTGGTTTTGACATATCACATTGACGTTTTGAAATACAAATCTGAAATTGATGGACTTTGGTTTCTTTGTCCTCTGGATGTTGTCTATCTACAAAGTCTATGATACAAGATAAGACTGGATCATCCTTCTCACCAACAACAGTTGACTCTACAATGTCATCAGATCTGAATGTTTTATGGTTTAGTGATAACTCTGCTTTTCAGCTCTCTTTGCCTCCCAGCCCCAAGCATAAAACATACACCTTTTAACAATGGCACAGATAATAGCCTGAAAGGTCATCTAGAAACACCAATATTGCTAAAGAGACATGAAGCATGAACAAAAAAATATGTAGGAGTATGTCGTTGAGTAGACAATGTATTGATATCGATACAGGGGACATGATGAGGGTGTGTGTTTTCCTCCAGGTGTGTGAGAGAGATCTATAATCTTACTCTGTGTGTGCGTGTGCGTGTGGTTTCCCAGGTCTCATCCAGAGGGACGATGGCTCTATGGAGAAGGAGCTGGGGGAGCTCAGACGCAGTCGCCCCAAACAGCCAGACGGGGGCGACTTCACCCTCAGCGACTGTTTCTACTTCTACCGCCGAGGCATCGAGAGCATCGTAGAGGACGAGGTGAGATGTTGTCAGGGAACGCAACCGGAGGTACACTGAGCAGACGTAGAGGACGAGGTGAGATGTTGTCAGGGAACGCAACCGGAGGTACACTGAGCAGACGTTCCAATCCTTCCCCTCACGGAGTTCCAGAGGTCCATTTGGCCCCCCGGTGTTGACACATCCTAAAGAAACCTGATTTTCTAGCACGATCCGTCTAACCCTTTGTGGTGTGACCCCCAGGTGACCCAGAGGTTTACATCAGAGGAGCTTGTGTCATGGAACCTGCTGACCCGCACGAACAACGACTTCCATTACATCAGCCCGAGACTGACCCTGGTCTGGGGTCTGGGGGTCTTCATACGCTACTGCCTCCTCGCCCCCCTCAGGTACGGCTGAGCAGTCCGTCCTGTGGACCCTGTAACACGGCTTTTCAGCTCTCTGTCCCTCCCTGCACCAACCATAAAACATACACCAATAAAAATGCCATAGATAACAGCTCAAAAAGGCAGCTTAGAAAGAGCAATATTGCTGAAGAGGCTGGAAGCACACGCAAAAACATGATGGAGGAGTGTGTATTTGAGTAGACGTTGTGTTTATCGATACAGGGGACATGACTGGTATTACGTGTCACAGTGTGTCCTATTGTTCCTGAGGGTGTGTGTTTTTATTCCAGGATCACCTTGACGACTATCGGTCTGAGCTGGCTGGTGATAGGAACCTCTGCTGTGGGAATGCTCCCAAACTGGAGGTCATTTTCTGACAATTTAAGATCGATTGAAAATATGAAATAATCTTCTGTTGTTTATTCCCTCAGGCCTCCCTGTTCTAACGTGTGTGTTCTCAGGTTGAAGAACTGGCTGAGCGAGTGGGTCCATATTATGTGCTACAGGATCTGTGCCAGAGGACTTTCTGCCACCATCCGCTACCACAACAAGTGAGTAACCAAACCTCTGTTTACACACCTGTACACCACAGTGAACCTACTGTTGCCCCTTAATGACTCACTATGCTTTGGGGATGGCGTGTCCAGATGTGTCCTGTCCTGGATGCTGTGTCCTGATGTGGAAGAAACTTCCCTCCTAATGACCTCTTCACCCCCACTACCCCCCTGTACAAGTTTCTCTCCTGTTAATAATATTATCTTATTATGACTGATGGATAGATGATTCACTTACTTAAACAAATGGATTTTTTGTAAGTCGCTTTGGTTAAAGGCGTCTGCTAAATGCCATAAATGTAATGTAAATGAATGTGTATTTAACTTTGAACCTTTGGTAGATGTTGCTCTGATCAGAGGATTCAGTACATGCATCTAGCTTCGGTTAGGATACTTACAGTTACTTACAGTACTACATCGCAGTACCATGCGTATCCTCACTTAATGTGTGTGTGTGTGTGTGTGTGTGTTCACTGTGTTGTGGTTCTCAGAGAAAACATCCCCAAAAAAGGTGGAATCTGTGTTGCCAATCACACCTCCCCCATCGACATCGTCATCCTCTGCAACGACGGATGTTACGCCATGGTATGTGATTCACTTGATTTATTAAACTTCCAAGGATGTCAGTTGCAGATAATATGCTTGTATTGGTTTCCATATATAGGTGGGCCAGATCTAAGGTGGTTTGCTTTGATGTGTTGATGTGTAGGTGGGTCAGACACATGGAGGTCTGATGGGCGTGATCCAGAGGGCCATGCTCAGGTCCTGTCCTCACATCTGGTTTGAGAGAGCTGAGATGAAAGATCGACACCTAGTGGCCAAAAGGTGAGCCTGCTAGTAGTCATCGTCTTGTTCCACAAGATGCTCTGAAGGTCTGGTAGACCAATAGGTCAAACTTGGCTTTCATTTACCCAATACAAAGAAGACGCATAGCCATTTACTTTACCTCTCATCAATCATCTACGTTACTCAGTGAAGGCCAGGTTTGAGTAGTTGTGGCTGTGTGAATGATACCAAATGTGGGTTAAACATTTTCCCGGCAACAGAAATCCTCTGGTATTCCTATAGCTACTCACACTACTCAGGTTGTGGTCCTCTGTGGCTCAGTTGGCAGAGCATGGCGCTAACAACGCTTAGGTTGTGGGTTTGATTCCTGCTGGGACCATATATACTGAAATGTATGCACTCACTGCAATGTAAGTCACTTTGGATAAAAGCTTCAGCTAAATGGCAGATATTATTATTATGTTACTCAGGGAAGCACAGATGCAGAGGATTCCAGTGGATAATCTCTAGTGACTCATCACTCATCACTGGTATTTAGTTATCTCATCATCATGTTTCCTCATCCAGACACTCATGCCAGACATTGAGTGATGATCCCAGATCTGAAGATAGGCCGATAGGCCTGTAAGCCCAAGCATTCATGCAAAGTGATTCATTGCTATTTTGCAGTCAGTGCCAGCTGTGAGGCGTTGTTTTACTGTAGAGTTCTAACACTTCACAGGTTGAGGGATCATGTGAACGACAAGACACGTCTTCCCATCCTCATCTTCCCAGAGGGTAAGTGTTATGGTGCGGTAGGACAAAGTAGCCTCAGATCCTAGATCTCTGCCTGAAGGACAACTTCTACCTGGAGCTGCTACGATACAGTGGCTGTCATTGTCTGTGGTACTGGAGAGTGTTGATCTGGTGGTGGTTCTGGCTCATCCTCAGTGGTACTGGAGAGTGTTGATCTGGTGGTGGTTCTGGCTCATCCACAGTGCATGTGTCTTGCTTCCCCAGGGACCTGCATCAACAACACCTCTGTCATGATGTTTAAAAAGGGAAGTTTTGAAATCGGAGGAACGATATACCCAGTGGCCATTAAGGTAAGGTACTTTTACCTCAGCTTGTTTACTGTATGAGATGCCTTCCTTTTGTCTCATGCGAGTGTACACACACACACACACACACACACACATTCAGTATCTATGTGTCTCCTGCAGTATGACCCTCAGTTTGGGGATGCGTTCTGGAACAGTGCCAAGTACAACATGGTCAGCTACCTGCTGAGGATGATGACGAGCTGGGCCATCGTCTGCAACGTCTGGTACCTGCCTGCCATGCACCAACAGGTATACACACACACACACACACACACACACACACACACACAAACAGTATGCTAAAACGAGGGCCTATCGTTATTTTCCTTGTCAGGTCGCTTGGTTAAGACAGACTCCCTAACTGAACAGTTTGAATTGTACTGCACAGTGTATCACAGCTGCAGTTTGACCCATGTGTCTGATTGATATCAGGAAGGGGAGGACGCTGTCCAGTTCGCCAACAGAGTGAAGTCTGCCATCGCTCACCAAGGAGGACTGGTGGACCTCTGCTGGTAAGATTCTAACCTTCATCACGTTCAACTACACACAACTGATACTCCTCATGGTATCACAGCTTCTTATTCCCCTAAAGAACATACTGTACACATTTTCTGTAGTATCTCCATGTTGGCTTAGTCCTATAATTTGTAGGAACTAACGTATTTCCGGTGTATTTGCTTCTGCAGGGACGGGGGTCTGAAGAGGGCCAAGGTGAAGGAGACGTTTAAGGAGCAGCAGCAGAAGCAGTACAGTAGCATGGTGGTGGGGGACGACAGTAGCAACAGTGACTGAGACCACCCCCCCAAACATAAGGGTACCAACCCTGGCCTTGTCCTGTGTTTGTGGAGGTATACACTGGAGCTGGACTTCACGGCCTGAATACAGTCTCACTGACTAGACTACGGATGCATGGACGGATTAGCCAGTGCTGTGATACCTACAGTGAGTCTTGCAGACTGTAGTGAATCATATCTGCCAGGAACTGACATCACAACAGAAAGACCTCTCCTGGGACTAACACAATTGAACTGTAAGGAGACCGGTCCGATAGAATCACTATGGACTGAAAAAGCTCATTTTTTCTGTGTGCAAAAGTACTGTTCTAATGTTGAATAAATGTCAATGAAATCCTGTTTAGACTTGGAATCAAATGGATAACATTGGCCATATACTTGGTCAGCGTTTTATTACAAACAAAGCTCTGATTGTCAGAATGATATTATACAATGAATGCCTGCAGTTATTTGTTTATTCAATAGCTGGAATGGAAAGCAGGGATGTTTACTCTACTGTGTGTTGCTGCTCCACTGTATATTCAGACCCAGTGGAGCTGATCAATCATGGACTGCTAATTGTTTGGAAGTAAACTTCAGTACACAGCTCCTAGTGGTGTTTTCATGAACAAACTAAGCCCCTAGAACTAGGTGACCGTATGGACAATCGTTTAAAATACTGTTACATTCTTCAATACTGCACATCATATATAAATGGAACACCAAAAAGCATGATATTGATAATACTGTAATTAATTACAGAGTAATTTAGAGTGAAACTGTTCAATAGACATAAATGTGGATAGCAGCCGCTAATGAAAGAAGCACTCACTCTTCCTGAGTGATTTAGTCATATTCTTTATATGACACATCAAACACATAAACCCAAGAGAGAACTCAAGGTGAACATAAAAACAGGAACACATTAAGAGTGTTAGGCACTTAACCTGGAGGTAATACCTCATGGTATTGGGCATTAAAGCCCGATGGACAGTAGGAGTAGTCCATGTGAGATTTCTGTTTCTAAAGAAGAGTGCATGTTTTAGATTTTTTTGGCGGTTTGTCTGAGGCATCGCCATCACTCCCTCCGTTCTTCTGCTGTATGTTGGTCACACCTGAAACAGATTGAAACGTGATTAGCCCAATTCTACTCATTTCATATTTCTAACTCAGCAGTGAGATGATTGAAATTGATTTCTAATCAATTGTTTTCTGTACAACTGTACCTTGTGAGAAGGTGTCCGTAGTCTCACCATCTGGACCGACATGGTGTTGATTGGCATCCTGTGTTTGAACCAAACAAGCATGATAAATCCACATGAAGGCAGATGAACGTTAAATATCACATCTTTATATTTCTATGTTCTATATATGATGTTCAATCTGTGGCTGCAGAGGGACTGAACAACACAAACTTCAAAACCTACGAATGGGTTTAAAAAAGTAATCTGTTCCGATATCATGTTTCTCATCAGCATAAAAATGATAATTATTAACCCTTTCAGTCTAACATGGATCACACTCACCCCTGCAGTGTTTCCATTGTGTCCTTTCCTCCCCAACGGGTGGGTGTCTAGATACCTGTTGATATAATACCAGATCAGGGTCCTCTGTGGCTCAGTCGGTAGAGCATGGGACTAACAACGCTTAGGTTGTGGGTTAGATTCCTGCTGGGACCATATATACTGAAATGTATGCACTCACTGCAATGTAAGTCGCTTTGGATAAAAGTGTCAGATAAATGGCGTGTATTAAGGGTGAGGCTGCTGAATACAGTATCCCTCGCTAATTAGGTACATCAACCTGCTGTGGAGGAAAGGGTGGCATGACGGGTTGAAACATTTATGATCTTGATTAGAGCTTGACACCCCTACCTCCTCCTGCACTTCACATGAGATACAGGCTGCTATTGGTTGGACTGGGAGAGTCAACACTGAAGCAGCTTTTATTGCCAAGCACTAAAAGGTGACAGATGATAAAAAAGTTATTTTGTAACAGAAACCTCCTTTTCTAAGACCGTTCAAAACGACCAGCCATTCACTCTAAAGGTCCAGATCCACTGGACTGTAGATATAGTGGAATTACTGATGTATGATTTGTGAATAAATAAATGTTTGCACAAGAGATGTGTTTCCATCTGCCAAAGCAAAGGTCTATCAAGTGAGACTCATAGGGTCTTAACTCCAATACTAAGTGTCCTAAACAAGTGTTGCAATGTTGACGGGCTATTTTAGCAGATAAAAAAACGTTCTTATCAGGATTGTTATGGTTTTGTTCTGCCCATGTATCATTAAACAACAGTGTCTTCTTTTTGCAGTGTTAGGCTAATTAAAACAATTAAACACATCCAACACATACACAGAATCCACCCACCTTTTCAGATAGGAATCACAGTTCCGGCTGGCAAGTTTCCCTTCCTTCTTCATCCCATCTGGTGTCCATGTTATGGACGAATCTACCCCTACATCCACCCTACCAGTAGCTCCAGAGGATATAGGCATCTCTGCTGCTACAACTAGGCCTACATCTCACTTAGTGGCACAGAAAAGCAAGCTGACAAACACACCTATATCTAACTATCCTGTGGGGACTCAGTATTAAAGAACTGGTAGCCTGGTAGGTACAATCCAGGCTGTCCTGTTGTGTATCTTGTCTAACCAGGAGAATGTGGCTGACTGGCAGTGGAGTTTACAAAAGGGTTTGTTGTTGTATCCATGGCAACATGGGCTCGAATGAATGGAACCACACAGCAGCCCACAGTGCGGTATGCTAATGACCATTCCTCCTTAATCAAACTATACAACTGCCCAGGGTGACAGGGTGACAGGGTAATAAGGATGGGAGAGTAGATTGGGTAGGCTTCAGCCAGAGGAGAATGGGTCGCCCTTGGAGTCTGGTTCCCCTCAAGGTTTCTTCCTCCCAGGGAGTTTTTACTTTACATGTTTTCTTTCCTTGGCTTGCTTTTGGGGGTCGATGGTTCGGTTTTAAATAA
>NC_139661.1:22622142-22683972 GCF_951799395.1 Argentina silus
AATGTGCTAGGATTGGTAGGAATCTATTATTGCGTATTATATGATGTGTGTTGTGTGGTTCTCTTTCTGTACATCTTCAGGTGTTGAGATCCCCCCCCCCCCGCCCCCCCCCCCCACGCCCTGCATCTCTCACCACAGTAGGGGAGAGGCCTACTCTGCAAGGGCTTCAGGAGGAGGCCAGAGCTGGGCAACCCTGGGAGGTCGTAGATCTGAGTTCAGACAGATTTGCCTGCATCCCCCCCCCCCCCCCCCCCCCGTATAGGTTGGAGGCTGGTGTGACACCCTCAAGGTGTCAGCATGCACGCTGCCATCTTACAGGCCACTGCCGAGATAAGGGCCGCCCCGCGACCACTCCCCTCCTCTGATTGGATGAAGGTGATGTCACAGTGAGGGGTCAGCTCCCGGACGCTTTTGTGGAACCTGTGCTGGAAACTGTTGAGGGGAGACGGACGCCAGCTTTAGAACAGAGATAATAAATCATAATTCATCTCTCTCCTTCCTTCTCCCCTTCAGCCCCACCCCACCAAACCCCCCCCCCCCCACCCCCCCTCTACTCACCATGGGTGTAGTTTATAGACAGACCCGTCAACGCCCACAGTGATCTTCAGCACCTCCTGGCTCCGACGTTCCCTCATGCGGTTGATCACCGCTGCAAGCCCCGCCCCACACATGTGCGCGGCCCGGGTGGACACGCTCTCGCACGCCAGGTGCACGATGTCACAGTCCAGCTCGGACGGCAGCACTCCCAGCGTGGACAGGATGTTGTAGATCTGCTTCCTGTCTCCGGAGTCGCTGACAGACAGACACACAGGCAAGGAGAGAACACAGAGACTTACTAACTAACACAGTGAAGGAGGCCTTGCCGTCACGGAGAGGAGACAGAGCCAGTGACAGACATGGTGCCATAGAACGGGGTATTTCCTTTCAGTGGACTGGGGAGAGGGTTTGCTAATCCAAGAACCGTGCTTCTGGAACGGTGCACCCTCTCCGAGGGGGGTTACCCTGGTGACCCCTCACCTCTCGACTTCGGAGACATAGCACGTCTCGAAGCTGCCACGAGTCTTCAGAAGGTCTGAAGCTTCACCGTTGAACAGCAGATCCTCGTTCACCAGCTTCAGAAGCACCAGGCGCACCAGCTCCCCCATGTACTTCCCACTAATCAACTTCTCGTAGCTGCAGGGAGGGAGGGAGGGAGGGAGGGAGGGAGGCAGGGAGGGAGGGAGGGAGGCAGGCAGGCAGGGAGGGAGGCAGGGAGGGAGGGAGGCAGGGAGGCAGGGAGGCAGGGAGGGAGGGAGGCAGGGAGGGAGGGAGGCAGGGAGGGAAGGAGGGAGGGAGGGAGGGAGGGAGGGAGGGAGGCAGGGAGGCAGGGAGGGAGGGAGGGAGGGAGGGAGGATTGAGAGAGAGAAGGGAGGGTAGGGGAGGCAGGGAAACGAGACATTGAGATAAAAAGGGTAGGAGAGGGGGAGAGAGATAGAGAGAGAGAGCAATACAATAAAAGACATGTCACACATTAACCTAATTTGAATTTGAATTTTAACATCCCCTTTAATGGGTCAATACATAGCAATACATTTCACAGACACCTGACCACTCAGGACGTCATCATTATCCCTGTAAGGAAAGAAGAGAGTTAAAAGAGAGAGAGAGAGAGAGAGAGGGGGGGTGGGGGCGGGGAGAGGGGCGTAGCCGGAAAAGTAAAGTGGGTAAGTGAGGGGGCGCTTGTGTAAGGGGGCTGTCAGAGCTGACGGTAAACAGCCATTAGCCCTGAGGGCATTAGCTAGCGCTGGAGAGCGAGAGAGGTCATTAATCTCGCCGCCAGTGGCAGTGGCAGAGCAATGACGTATACAGACTACTCACCACTCTCCACTCACCACCACCACCACGGGAAAAACAACCTGGTTACCTAGCGACCACACAGGGCCTGCAGTCGAGAGTCGGGTGAGTGTTGTAGACAGGGGAGAGAGGGAGCAAGAGAGAGAGAGAGAGAAAGAAAGAGAGGGAGAGATGGAGGGAGAACAAGAGAGAGAGAGGTACAGTATGAAGGCAAAAGAGAGAGAGGCACGTTTCCGTCTGTACATACACCTGCATGTGCCAGGGAAACTCTGAACTCTGGGCTCAGTTCTAAGAATGGATCATGTATACATTGGCCTGGATAGCCATGCACACCTGTACAGCCAAACTCTACTCTTCAGATAGAAATGATGTACACTAGACTTGTATTGTAAACTAGGGAACAATGTCAGCTTTACATATTATATTTTTATCTGCAAAGTTTTAGCCAGTGGATCCCCCTCGGTGAGCCCCAGTACTCACAGCTGTTGTCCAGGGTTGAGTGAGGTCTCGTCCACCACCCTGTCGTATTCCAGCCTGAGGTCCTCCAGCTCCCCGTTGGCCCCGAAGGCCCCCCACTCCGTGTTCACACACATCCTGCCCTCCTCCCCCTCCACCAGCTCCACCGTACGCATCTCCTCCATGTAGCAGGCGTTACAGCCTGTACCTGAGGAGAGGAAGGGATGTGTAGATGTGTGTGTGTGTGTGTGTGTCTGTGTGTGTGTGTGTGTGTGTGTGTGTGTGTGTGTGTGTGTGTGTGTGTGTGTCCTTACCCACGATCATTCCTACTTCACAGCTGCGGTCCTCATAGTAGCAGGAGATCATGGTGGCCACTGTGTCATTCACCATGGCAACTACGTCCATCTCAAAGTCCTGAACAGGAATGTCACATTCAAGTTTATATTCAGTCGCTATTCATGCCCTTTAAATGTACCATAAGATATGAATTACTTACAGTACCAGTCAAAAGTTTGGACACAAACTTGCCAAGAATCTAAAATAATAATAATAAAAATAAAGAAAAACCATTGAATGAGAAGGTGTGTCCAAACTTTTGACTGGTACTGTATCATCATGTCATTGGGTCAGACAGACATACCCCTCTCCTCTTGATGGCATCTCTCAGTATTCCCACCACGTTGTTGCCCTCTGCCCCTGAGGCTTTGAACCCTTTGGTCCAGTTCAGCAGGATCCCCTAGGGGAGAGGATACAGTAAACATTCGTCTTAATTCTAACCTCGAGTACCATGTGTGATCATACTCTACCATCATCCTCGTAATAACTGAACTGGCATTCATGGTCATTCTCTCATATTCTTATATTCCTAGAATTAGAAGAACACAGGATGAGAATACAAGATGTAGAGGAATACAGCAGTATACTGTACATCATCTCTGTGTCTCTACCACTGTGTGGGTTTGGTACCTTGTCAATGTCCTCATGTCGCACAGGGAAGGAGAAGGTGAAGCCAAGGGGGAGCTTCTTGTGTTTGATATGGTGTTTATCCAGGAAGTCTGAGATACATTCAGCGATGTAGTCAAAGAGCTGCAAGACAAGAGGGGGGGGAGGAGAGGGGCGGGAAAGAGAATGGACAGAGAGGGAGGAGAGGGGCGGGAAAGAGAGAGGACAGAGAGGGAGGAGGGGGGTGGGAAGGAGAGAGGACAGAGAGGGAGGAGAGGGGCGGGAAGGAGAAATGACAGAGAGGTGCGGGAAAGAGAAATTACAGAGAGGGAGGAGAGGGGCGGGAAGGAGAGAGGACAGAGAGGGAGGAGAGGGGCGGGAAGTAGAGAGGACAGAGAGGTGCGGGAAAGAGAAATGACAGAGAGGGAGGAGAGGGGCGGGAAGGAGAGAGGACAGAGAGGTGCGGGAAAGAGAAATGACAGAGAGGGAGGAGAGGGGCGGGAAGGAGAGAGGACAGAGAGGTGCGGGAAAGAGAGAGGATAAGAAAGGAGAGAGAGATGAGGTAAACATATTTGACAGAGGTTTGAGACAGACACTAATAACTAATAATAGAAAAATAAGCTGTTTGCAACAATAATTTGAGAATAAAGTGGAACCATTCCCATCCATGACCACACTTCTGAGTGCACACACACCATCTGAGCGGTCCCTGTCATGGCGTCCGCAGGGATGGAGTACATCTGGTGTTTGGTCTCCAGATTCCAGCCTCTCTCTTCATCCTCACTCACCTTCACCAACATCACCCGAAAGTTAGTCCCCCCCAAGTCCAGGGCCAGGAAATCCCCCACCTCTGAGACACACACACACACACACACACACACACACGCACTCACACCGTTTGCCGTCTAACACAGGTACAACATTTATCATTGATTCAACACTCTCATCTTTATATTTCTTTTGACTTACAGATACAGTACCTAGCTATGACTCAAGAACAAATCAAAAATATAATGATTATTCAACAAAAAAAAAAACACTTCATGCTACTGCCATGAGTAGAGTAGAGCAGAGTAGAGCAGAGTAGAGTAGAGTAGAGTAGAGTAGAGTAGAGTAGAGCAGAGTAGAGTAGAGTAGAGCAGAGTAGAGCAGAGCAGAGTAGAGCAGAGTAGAGTAGAGTAGAGTAGAGTAGAGTAGAGCAGAGCAGAGTAGAGTAGAGCAGAGTAGAGTAGAGTAGAGTAGAGTAGAGTAGAGCAGAGTAGAGTAGAGTAGAGTAGAGTAGAGTAGAGCAGAGTAGAGTAGAGTAGAGTAGAGTAGAGCAGAGCAGAGTAGAGTAGAGTAGAGTAGAGTAGAGCAGAGTAGAGTAGAGTAGAGTAGAGTAGAGTAGAGCAGAGCAGAGTAGAGTAGAGTAGAGTAGAGTAGAGAGTAGAGTAGAGTAGAGTAGAGCAGAGCCTGTACCTGATCCCTCTGGGGTGGAGCAGACGTAGGTGGGAAGCATTTTGATGCTGCTCTCTGCGTGCGTCTCTATACGCAGTCCCCTGTCCATCTCCCTCTGCATCCTCTTCATCACCTCTTTTAGTTCCTCCTTCTTCAGCCTGAACTCTGACAGGATCTGCTCCACCTGGGGAGGGAGGGGAGGGAGGGGAGGGGGGGAGGGAGGGGAGGGGGGGAGGGGAGGGGAGGGGAGGGAGGGGAGGGGGGGAGGGGAGGGGAGGGAGGGGAGGGGGGGAAGGGGGGAGGGGGAGGGGGGGGAGGGTTTACATGTTTACAAGTATGGATGATTTTGTTTCATAAACGTTTAAATATCTGTATTAAAAGGTAGTAGAAGTATGCACAAACATTATGGCTAGTAGTAACATAGTGGTACGGTACAAACAGGAGTCAAGGAGCTTCTCATAAATAGAGTACATGATCAAAAACACAATAAAGCAAAAAAGTATTGCCAAGGAGATAAAGGAATATACCAAAGGAATGTCTTCAAAGAGTCAAACTAAACTATTTCTGTCTGTCTTTTTTAATCTCTGGTGTTTCAAACGAAGATGTCAGCAAACCTAAAGACAAATCAAACTATGAAACATAGTGGAAAACATAAAATGTATTAGGGTAGCTCTCATTTAATTAATGTCCAAGATTGACGGAATTGTATCCAAAAAGAGAATATCTGATCTGAATATCTGATACAGTACAAAGCTTCTCACCCAGAGATTTTCTCAAACAACAGGGAGCAGTCTGTGTGTGAGGACTTAATTCAGACAACATTCACGCAGAGGAAGAAGTCAAACCATAACATTATTAAGGAATACTGCAAACATTACTCCTCGAAGTAATCCAATAATCCCTGGACAGAGATAGAGAGAACACTTTTCAGAGAATGGCTTGGTCTTACCGTGAGGACTTTCTCTACCACAGAACTGTAGCTACAAGCATCTTCACCATCTGGCCCACATAAGACCATCTTCACAAGCTTTCTAAATGACTGCCCCTGTGTGTATCTAGGTGTGTGGTGAGTGTGTGTCTGGCGTGAGTGTGTGTGTGTGTGCGCAGACCAAGTGGACTGTGAATACAGTTGTTTGAGGACCATAGCTGTTTTTATGCTCAGTTAAAGTGGGCTGGCCACAGAAGATGGTGGCCCTATGCACACACATGAACGCCCAGCCCATCACCCTTCACCCCATCTGGCCAACAGGGCTTGCAAACACAGAGATTGGTTGATACATACAGTACCAGTCAAAAGTTTGGACACACCTTGCCAAGAGTGTGCAAAGCTACATAATTCCACATGTGTTCCTTCATAGTTTTGATGTCTTCAATATTAATCTACAATGTAGAAAATAATAAAAATAAAGAAAAACCACTGAATGAGAAGTGTATTCCCTACCGGCTACTGACCGTGTAGCCACTAAATGATACGCTACATTTAGCGAAATTAAGTATGAATTAGTGTCAAGAAGTGTTGTATTTGAGACTCTTCCACAGAATATTTCATATCAGTTAAGCAAATGCATTTTCACGCCATGTGCTTACACCTTAGTAAAATAGAAACTTGCGTATATGGCAGGAGGAAATCAAGAAAGAAAGGTTTACAGAGAGGAGTGGTAACGGCTGAGAGCAGCGGAGGGGTGGGATTTACAATTTCTTAAAACAATAAAAAAATAAAAAAAAAGGTCTGCAATGTGCAATGAGAGTCCCATGTATGTTAAATGTATTATATGTAACATAGCTGGTCAATTTATAATAATAATCATAAATAAAATAATATTTTGTCCTCTGATGAGTTGTGGGTAAAAAAAAAAGAGAAAAATAAGTGGTTGTGTTTATTGTGATAGGGTTCATGCCTCTCACTTATTATTATTATTAAGATTATTATTATTATTATTATTATTATTATTATTATTATTATTATTATTAAAGATTCAACACTGGCAATTTGTAAGTGTCTGGCAAGTTGGCAAGTTGTATCCTTCAGTTTAGAGCACATGCCATGGCTCGTCAAGGTAACTGTAATGTTTGTAGAAAGTTAAAAACAGTACATCTAAAATTATCTCAACTGTACAAGTTGAATGACCTCTAAAATCAATAGTGAAGTGTTTCAGGCGAAGGTCTCCTGTGCTTATCTCCTCAAGGTTTATTTTTAGGTATGACCCCTGATTCTGTATCAAACATTGCCTCATAAAAGCAACCTGACCCTCTCCTCCAGTGCCATAAGGTCAGGGTCTCCATCAACGAAACGGTGGCCATGACCTAAAGGCGAACACTGGCGAGAGATAACATTTTTTTTACTAATATTCAGCTGTGAGACAGCATAGAGAAACAATGAATAGAAATGATGTTCTATTAGTAGAAGTGATTTTGTGTTGTTTGATACAGTTTAAACAACAACGGTGCATTATTAATCCGAAATCACATTCTCATCAGGCAATACGTTTGTTTGTGTGTGTGTCTACCCTTAAACCTTATTATCAATGTGATTGAATAGTCCTATTAAGCTCTCACATGTACATATGCAGTAGCAACACACGTCACCTTAGCAGTTAACCTTTAGTCTACTAGACTATAACTCTTGTGAGTGAGGTTGATCTGACCCTGACTTGCTACTGTAATATTATCAGTCTGACTGATCCTGCTCCTTAGTCAATATGTGTTAGTGTTGCACAGTTCTAGTGAAACCTTTCACCAGAAAATGATGAAAAAGGGGGCTTTTGAAATGTGAACAGACTACACATGTAGACACACACACACACACACACACAGTGTGCAAAGTCTTTTTTTATGTTGGTGAACATTTAAATATAGATATCCAGCTCAAAGCCGTTGTGAGTGTGTATTTCTCATATGGTCTCTTCACTCATCCGTGCTTGCTGTCCCTCCCTCAGGATTCTGGAGAGGTGAAGGCATGCGTGTGCACACCAAGGCTGGATTATGGACCAGGCCAGTGGGGCCAGTGGGGCCAGTGGGGCCAGTGGGGCCAGTGGGGCCAGTGCCCCGGGGCCTCGGACTGCCAGGGGGCCTCCAAGCCTCAGGCCGCACAAAAGCAATATTTTTTTCATACACTTAACGAATATATAAGAGACCCCATCCATACTTAGAGATGAAGGAAAACTCCATTCATTTTTCCATCGACCGTCTGTTTTTAGATCCACAGATGTAGATCATGCTGACGTTGACATTGTCGACAGCTCTTAGGAGGTCTTTTTTCCCCCTCCCCATCGATGGGGTGTGGCCTATGTGCGTCGATGGGGTGTGGCCTATGTGCATCGATGGGGTGTGGCCTATGTGCATCGATGGGGTGTGGCCTATGTGCATCGATGGGGTGTGGCCTATGTGCATCGATGGGGTGTGGCCTATGTGCGTCGATGGGGTGTGGCCTATGTGCATCGATGGGGTGTGGCCTATGTGCATCGATGGGGTGTGGCCTATGTGCATCGATGGGGTGTGGCCTATGTGCATCGATGGGGTGTGGCCTATGTGCATCGATGGGGTGTGGCCTATGTGCATCGATGGGGTGTGGCCTATGTGCATCGATGGGGTGTGGCCTATGTGCGTCGATGGGGTGTGGCCTATGTGCATTGATGGGGTGTGGCCTATGTGCATAGTCTTCACCAAGTCATTTCACTGACTTGTCAGAAACCTTTGTTGGTTGTTCAGCCAATGAAAAAAAAGTTATCTTTTGAATTTCAAGCAACATAATTGTCTCTGTGTCAGGCAGGTATATAAGACTTATATAATATAATATAATATAATATAATATAATATAATATAGTATATAATATTTCTTTGTAGGAAAAGCCACAGCCACATAGTTCTGAAATATGGACCACAAACGTTGGAATAGTGGTGCTTCCAAAAGGAAAGCCAAAAAAGAAAAGGAGGCAAGAGAGGCAGTTTTGCTTCAAAGTGTTCCACTCATTGCCAACTTCTTTCAAAAATCTTCTGATAGTAATAATGATGACAGCAGCACTATTGTTAGCTGTGAGGAAGGAGCTAGCACTAGTTCAGTTTCCGGTAATGTTGTCACTCCCCCAGAGCCATCCTTTGAAGGCGAACCCTCAACAGCTAATGGAATACAAGAACCATCATTTCCACCTCAGGAGCAGTTGGGCAGTTCACAAGAATCAAATCAGCAACCAAGCCATTCCTGGTGCTATGAGGTCACTGACCCTGCATTACAGCAAAGCACGTCCAGTGACATTGTTAAGTCAGTGCTGCCACATGTGGACCAATTGACGTTCATATTCCGGTTTGTTAACAGCAGCAGGAATGTGGTGGAGTGCTTCCTGGGCTTTGAGCCAATTGAGAGGCACACTGGTTCTCGACACAAAAGTTTAGCAGACTGTGTGACTTTGATGGTGGAGGGCCTTGGGTTGGACCTCTCAAACGGTAGACAATGACAATGTCAGGAAAACACAATGGGCTGCAGGCCCACCTGAAACAAAAACACCCTCTGATAGAGAATGTGCCTTGCGCAGCGCATTCACTTAACTTAGTTGGTGTTAACACCTTAGATGGCAGTAGCCCAGAGGCCGACAAGTTTTTTACCATGTTGCAGTCACTGTACATATTTTGCTCTTCATCCACACACAGATGGGGGAAAGTCTTTCGGAAGACAGATGTTAGACTGACATTAAAATCGCTGTCCAGTACTTGGTGGAGTGCTTGGGCAGAGTCAACCAAGGCACTGTGGAGAAATTACACCTGCATTAGAGAGGCCTTCGGTGGTATGTGCAATGATGATAATGAGAAAAGAGATACTCAAATTGAGGCCGCTGGACTATGTGCAAAATTGGACACCTTAGAGATGGTGTTCATGGCACATTTCTGGGATGTCATACTTAACCGGTTCCACGCTACAATCATGCACCTACAGAAAAGTGACATTGACATCCCTGTACAGCACAGCTTTTGTCTTTGTTGAGGGATTCTGTGGCGGGACAGCGAGACCAGTTTGAGGCTTTTGAAAGGGCAGCCTTAAATGTGACAGGTGTCTCTCAGTCATATAAGCACAATCTTCAGCGAAAGAGGAAACACAAAACATTTGCAGATAAGAGCTCAGAGTCAGGTGTGACACTTGAGGGGAGGGAGAAGTTCAAAATAGAAACATTTTATGTGGTCATTGATAAGCTAGTGGCATGCCTTGAATATCGCTTGGAGGCTTACAAGCGTTTGACCAGAGTTCTGTTTATGTCAGATCAGGTGTCTAACAGTGATGTCATAGTGGAAAAGGTAAATGCACTCTCCGCTGCATATCCTCATATCCTGGACATAAACTTTGCCAACAAACTCATCCAATTCAAGTCTTTCATGTCTGACTCTGAGGGTGAGAAGTGCCAAACTAAATTGCTTGAGACGTTGCAGGCACTTAATCTGCAGTCGGTGTCCCCCAATGTTTTTGTGGCACTTCGGATTTTTCTAACTGTGACAAACTGCCAGGGTGAGCGGACATTTTCCCTTTTAGGCAGAATAAAAAATGAGCTGTGGAGTAGCAGGTGTCAAACACGTCTCAGCTCATTGTCACTTATGTCAACAGAGTCAGACCTTGTCAGACAGGTCTGACGAGGAGGAAGGCAAGAAAGACATGTGCCCAGGGGCCTCACGGGACTATGATCCAGCCCTGGCACACACACACACACACACACACACACAAACACACACAAACACACACACACACACACACACACACACACACACGCACACACACACAACCACACACACACACACACACACACACAAACACACACACACACACAAACACACACAACCACACACACCCACACAAACACACACACACACACACACACACACACTGCTGCAGTTCCCGCTCCTGTCCTTGTTTGGTTAGGCCCATTTATAGATGAGACTTGAATCTGTGCCAAGTGTTTGTCCATAGTTGATTATTCTGGCTAATTTAACCTGGTTAGAGTTCTCCTACAGGGCTGTTTGCAGAGAGGGCCTGATGGGTCTCCATCCACCTGCTTCTCTCTCACAGAGACGGTCTCAGAGACCAGCTGTCTCCTCCGCATATGTGTCATCCACTTTTTCTTAATGAAAACTACATTCAGCTTTGAAAAAATCTGACTGAAAGTCCTCTGTGCAAAAACTAAAAGTCCCTGCTATTTGATAAATAAATGAATGACATCAAGTTCTGCACATGTGTAGCAGCCTACGCTATTGGAGGCTTAACTCACAATTCAATCAATGGTCGATAAGGCTAACGCATTGTGGGTTCACTCACGATCTGGCTGTAGGCCTATATATATGGTACAACAAAAACATTCTGAGTGATCCCGTCGTTTTCCTTTATTTAGCCTGGTTGAATTTGGGTCTTCAATAATGAACGTAAAAGACTAAAATACTAAGATCTACAGTTCTATACATGTCCTTTCTCTGTTAATCACGATATTAAGAGATTTGCCAGTTCCAAAGAGAGGTGGACACTGGGCCAATTGAGCATGATTTCAGAAACGTCAAAAACGTAAGAGGGCCCCTCAGAGTGATGTCATTAGGTGTGAGGTTCATTAGGTTATAGTGATAGGACCTCATATATATGTGAAATAACGAGAATGGCAATATTTCCTAATATTTACCTTCTCCATCGTATGAGGATCCATATCATACATCTCCCGCCGGTCATGGGTGCTGTCTGCGATGGAACAGTGAACTTCTTGTCCAGACAAACTAAATAGCAGTAAGTAACGGTTTGTCTTGATGTCGCTACATGGAGAGCGCATAGGTCGTGAGTGAAGGTAGAAAGTAATTTGTTATCTTCATTTGTCAATACATAAATCAAGCCTGTCTATGTGTCCAACTGCATCTAAGTGTCCCGGACATTTTTTTTAATCGTAAATAAGTTAGCCCTTGGTCCACACTGTGTGTCTTATTGGTCCGTATTAGGCTACATTTCTGTCTATAGCCTGTCTTATGGAATATACTTTTCAATTGAATGTCCACACAAATGAATGGAAACACGCTATATTTATCCTAAGGATTTCAACGCTTTGCAATTCAAGCGTCAATATCAGAAGCGCACTGCACAAAAGCAAAGCGCGCAACTTCAAGTGGAATCAGTTCCTTCTCACCATGGTGCTCACGTCCATCAAATAATTAAAACGAAACATTTATACCTTCCCTCCAAATCTGCATGATAAATCCCTAAATATATGTTATATTGCTTTTCGATTTGAGAAACTAATTGCGCATATCTCTAAAGCTGTTAGATCTCATTGACAATATCTATGGCAACCAAAACTGATTCTTCTATAAAATCAAAGAAAAAACACATCTCTCGTCCTGCCACAACCACCAGTCAACAGATGCTCCCAATAGGTCTCTTTCGTTTCTATGCCGAGACGTTTTCAATCCGTTGTCCTGGAAATAAATGTATCTGCACACTTCTGGTATGGAAAACACTTAGCACTGAGTAGCCAGGAGGAAATTGTTAAATGGAGCAAAATAACTTTGGAAAACATCGAAAGAGGTTAGCACATCTTCGATAAAAAACAACAGGCCTACCCCTCATAACCCAAAGTTGTTGTCTAAAACATAAACATTTCATCAACAGGCACTTGGCACCTTTGAAAAAGCAGATGAGGTGCCATCACTCCAGCCTTCAACGTAACCTAATCACTAAATAGGGATTTATGAATCAATCATGGAAACAAAACAAGCCAAGCATGGCCTACTTTATATGTTGTCATTATTTTGTAATTAAATGAATGCATCGGCCATGAAAACAAAATAAACATGTTTAGATGTAGGCCTAGTTAAAATGTTCTAATTCATTTTCTGCTCACAACTGTAGCGCACTTAGCGGAGGCGGACAGGAACTGCAAACAGACGTGCGGTGAACCAGTGTTCCACCCCGGGACAATTACTGTGAAGGACATTCCTCCGATCGTGACGTGACGTGGTTGATGTTGTTAGAAATCTAGCTATCTAGCGTAACAAATATTGAGAATTTATCTGATGGTCTGTGACTATTATGGACTAAACCAACCAGAATTTTATTATTAATTAATTAACGGTCAGGTAAGTGCAATATCCGAACGGCTTCAGCTAGTTCGCAGCAGCAGCAGTAGTGACGAATCGGCAAGAGCTACCTAGCTAGTTTAATTGTGATTCGCAAACTCGTATTCCTTCTTATTTCACACCCTGTGTGCTGGTTGTCTAGACACTCCTCTGGTAGCTGACGGGAGACTCGTAGTGTTTACATTCAGTAACTGTCAAGTTGTTTCCGATTTTGCCACAGTCACAGTTAATTTAGCTAGCTAGCTTAGCTTCACTTTAGATCATTTAGTCCGCCTGCTTGCGCCTGACTACCGTTGGCAGGTTGATCTCGTAGCAGGCTGCCTCAGAGAGAGTGCTGCTGCTGACCCGTCCATCATCCTGCTGGGTGGAACTTAGTTCGCCGGCTGAATAATTAATGTGTATGTATCATGCTAGCTCGGCGAGGGCCACGTCGTCTGTTTTGTTGCCTATAATGTTAGCTAGCTAACTAACTCGCTGTGGCCGTATGGTTAATGTTTATACGTGATTCGCATTCATGGTGTCCTCTCCTTGCAGGCTGAAACTCAGACCTCGTCTTGGGGTTGTTGTATTGACCGCTGCTGGGCCCGCCGTCATCCCTGTCACCATGAAGCTCTACAGCCTCAGCGTCCTTCACAAGGGAGCGACCAAAGCCAACCTCCTCAAAGCTGCCTACGACCTCTCCTCCTTCAGCTTCTTCCAGCGCTCCAGGTGGGTTGAACCTCTCCTACCCGATGTCATCTTGAGTACTCAAGACTGCCCAGTTTTTCATTAAAGAGAGGAAAAAAGTCGCTATTGAGATCCAGCCCTGGTATTATAAGAGCCTATAAACTTAGAAACCCTTTCCAAGATGATCGAGTTCTTTCATTTGTGAGAACTCCATCGCCATTGTTAGAGGTTTGTGACCGTTGTTTTTACAGTGTCCAAGAGTTCATGACCTTCACCAGCGCCTTGATAGTGGAGCGATCTGCTCTTGGGAGTCGAGCCTCCGTCAAAGAACAAGGTAAAAGTCAAAAGTTTCACTGGACATTCCTATACCAGTTCGGGGTAGGAAGGTACTTTTTTTTGAAAGGGGTCTAAAACAATTGGAAGTTTTTTGGAATCAGTTAACAGGGACTGATAAGTGTAGCCTAAATGATGCAAACGGTGGTTGTCCTAAGCCTTGTTCCCCCGTCCACCAGAGTACCTGTGCCATGTGTACGTGAGGAACGACAACCTGAGTGCGGTGGTGATAGCGGACAGTGAGTACCCACAGAGAGTGGGCTTCACCCTGCTAGACAAGGTGGGTGCTGAAACATCATATATCCCCAGCTTCCAATGAGGAGTATTACTCTGGGGTCTTGTTCCTCGCAAAGGTTCTTCTATCTTAAAGGAATGTATTCCTTAATGCAGCTGCCGGTGGGCGTGGTCATAATAAGTGCTGTGTGATCCTGTAGGTGCTAGAAGAGTTCTCCAGGCAGGTGGACAGTTTAGACTGGCCCTCTGGTAACCCTGACACCATCAACTACAAAGCCCTGGACATACACCTCGCCAAATACCAGGTACACGGCTAAAGTGAGAACATTGACACATGGGAGTTACTAAAACACTACCCACACCTTTAGTTTCTGCTGCGTTCTGTCTCCATGGTTGTTTATGGGATGAGTGTGCTGTTTAACCGACTCTGTTTCTCCCCAGAACCCCAGAGAGGCAGACGCTATGACCAAAGTACAGGCTGAGCTGGACGAGACCAAGATCATTCTGGTGAGACTTTAAGCTTATAGTGCCCACGAGCAAAGCTAACATGATGTTTTATCTATTCCATTTTGGAATGGTTCCACATTTCTGGACCAGAGTCTAGTCTGAATCCATGTCAGTGTGTGACTTGCCTAACATGAGCTTTACTGTCTTCTGTAGCACAACACCATGGAGAGTCTTCTGGATCGGGGGGAGAAGCTGGATGATCTGGTGCAGAAGTCTGAGCACCTGGGGAACCAGTCCAAAGCCTTTTATAAGACTGTGAGTAAACCTCAACAAGCAGTCTTGAATCATTTCCATTATAGATGTGTGTGTGTCTATGTTCAATTCATATATAGTAACCAATTGTTTGTGTGTGTGTGTGTGTGTGTGCGCAATCCCACAGGCACGGAAGCAGAACTCTTGCTGTGAGGTCATGTGATGTTGTTGGACTGTCCCCTTGGACATGCCTCTTTGCCTTTCTGCTCTTCCTACAACTCCCATCTTGCCCCAGTCTCCAGCTCCCAACGCAGGAGACAGAATGGCCTCCGTTCAGCCCCCCAGCGGAGGGCACAGGGTCTGGGGCGGAAAGAGAGGGCTAGGAGGCCAGCCTGGATCTCTGATTTCTCTATATACGGAGGGAGGTGGACTGCAGGACTGGTGGGGGTTGGTCAGGAACAAAATGAATCTGTATTTGCATAATTCTAACATCTCAAATGGTAAACTGAACTGTTCTGTGGTGGTCCCTAACCAGCCAGAACATTATAGCGTGATGTTGTATCTTTAATGGTTTGTTTGTTCATTCAAATGTCTTAAAATGTTTCCTGAATTCAGACTGTATTGGAGTTATCTTGAGTTTGATCTCAGCTTTCTGGAGGTTTTGGCGGAGGAGAAACACAGTTCTGATGCTCTGCTTTAAAGCAACCTCGACAATCTCCTCAATTCTGTGTAACGAGATCTCACCTCTAAGGTTAAAAGAACTCCTTTTAGAACAGGGGCCTGCTGGTTTTCTTGGAGTCTTGTGCTGGTGTCTTATCTTCTCTGCCCACTAAGTGGCTCTGTTTCTTCATGTCTGTTGTACCAGCGTTAGGTGTTGAGTCCTGCATTTTAAAGAGCCTCTATGTAGGAGGAATTCCAGTGACTATAATGTGGCTGTGGCTGAATACTCACACTGCATATTGATTACTAAATATGTATACTGCATTCTAACCATACTATTTAGGCCATACTGTTTTGTGAAAATGTATGCAGTAAATTACACATTTCAGTATACTTCATCTCATTCATACTGTGAAGTTGTGTTCATGGTAATTGTTTCAATTTCGCTACTGTCCGCCTCCCTGTCTGCTCCATTGAGTTGTGGGACTGCATTGGGAAAGGACTTCCTTAGTAGTGTGCAGTGAATTCATACTACATGGAAACGCAAATCTAGTATAACATCCTGGTATTTTATACATACTCAATTTTGGTACATTTCGCACATTGCAAAATTCTCTAATCTTATACTCCTAAAAGCAGCTACTAAATAGGTTCCAGTATGAGCATTCAGACATGGTCTGTGAGTAGGTTGTATATTTCGACAGGACAGAAATTGTTTGTTGAATTAGTTGGATTAAGTTATGATTTCTTGCAATTGACATTTTCTTGATGAGGAGAGCTGTGAAACTTTGAAACATTCCCGTTTTGTTTTTATTGATAGGTAATGCAGCACCAGTGGATGCGTTGTGGTTGTACTCAGTGGATTAGCTTGTATTTTGCAGGGAGTGTGGTGTTTTGACTTTTAAAGGAGTCTTCTTGATGTACCAAGGCCTTTATCGAAGCCTTGTATTGGAGTTGCCCTCTGTGAGCCTGTCACGGTTTTATCACCGCACATCTGCCCCCTACTGGTTGTTAGAACACACTGCACTTGATCTGGTTTTCAGCTCTGCAGAGTGATGACAACAGATATGCTTAGAAATAATGTAATGCTTAGAAATATCTTTCAAAGGTGCAGTACTGCGCCAGTTGGAACAAGAATATTCGTTCTGTTTTGTTGATTTTCCACTGTGTATGAAACAAGGTATTGAAGACAAGGCGATGACAAACTAATTAAAAACAGTTGATTTATTTCATAGGCGAGGCGTTCAGTATGACACTCCTGACCGACCGACCTCCCAGACATTTCATCCTATTCTCAGTATTGTAAACGCATCCATTTGACTTTCAGTCGTTTAGGAGCAGAGAAATTGGTTGAAGTGGGCACAGTGCCCAGGAGTTGGTATAAGGTACAGAGAGGCCTTTGATATTTTAGATGTACCTTGCTGCTTTATTAATGTGTGTGTGAGTGAGTGAGTGTGAGTTGATGTTGGAGTGTGTAACCACAGTGTCGCTGATCTAAACTGCTTTTACTTCTTCTTGGCATAAACCTCTGCAATAGTCTGGCACTTCCTTCATCAAATGATGTCTCTCAGCTGAGAAGGCGAACAGAAAGATGGTGGACACAAACTTTTCCAATGAAGGATACTCTGATGACCCTTGTACATGCTTATATGATCAACTCCCATGAAGTATGTCAAGGGTGAAGCTTGAAACATTTGTTTAGATGTTTTTTGTTGTTTACTCTTCAGAATGTGCTTCTGTAAAGGTTTTGAAGATATGCCAAGGCTGAATTGGAAGCTGTAGCCCCATACATTGTACCCCAGTTACATATTCTTGTTTATTGGGAGAGAAAAATACTGTACTCTGTACCGTACGGTAGTATTCTGTTATGACATCCTTGAACAAATGGAAGCAAACATTGAAAATGCTGTGTAGACATTTGTTTTGTGACTTTCTTTTGCTGAAACATTAACTGTCTACAGAACTTGTAATCTTGCGTAGATAAAGTGAAAAAATGTAACATCTCTGTTGTTTTGTCATGTTTCCCTGTCGTCCTGTGAATGGAAAATGGAGTGGTTTTCAATTGGTCATGAATGAACCAATGAAGCGGTGGATGATATAAATCGTCAAGTCCTACATTGTTGGATGATTCTACCGTCAACCCAGTAGATTCTACCTACTTTTACTTTGTTGACTGTTACACGTGAGACGCACCGCCGCACATATCTCCGCCTCCTTGCAAGACAGAAGTCAGCTGATGGAAAATGTTTTAAGCAACTGTTCCGCCAGAGAGGAGCGAGGTGTTCCTGATGAGCCCGGGACCGACGGACGGACCACGGACGGACGGACGGAGAGGAGAGGAGAGGAGAGGAGAGAGGGACGAGCCTCATAACGACACCCGCGTGGAAAAATGTGGACGGAGGTGAAAAACCAGAGCAAAAGTCTCTTCCGAAATGGCAACACCTCGGAGGTAAGAGCAAACATAAAATGCAAGTATAATAATCCGACCCAGTCGTTTGACAGTTAGATTTTCTATACTTGTTTGCTCGGAATTAAGAAGAAAAAAAAGACATGTTTTCGTGAAAACGTGCCTCGTCAGCTGTTCGCATGGTTGATTGACGTGGGAATCAATGTAGCCTAACATGGGGGGGCAAATTGACAGGCTACTAGTTGCCTAAATGTTGTATTGGCGATAATCGGCTAGTTTCATGATGTTGCTGTTGGGTCGGTTCCGTTACCGTGCGCGCTGAAGGAAACACAACAGCACCATGCGACGCAAATGTTTTGGAAAACTTCGTCTTTGGCCGAGGGTCCACATACTTTCTTATCTTGGTCAAACAGTCGTGGCGCCGCATATCCTAATATAATTTTCCATACACATACTTCCTCAAATGTTTTTTTGCTGGAGTATTTGAATGTGTGTTTGCTTTGCGCTGCAAGCAGCAAGGTCGGTCGGTTTTGTGTCTTCTTGAGATGCTTCTCAGTGTGCGAGGGGCAGCTTAGGGAGAACTGGCTCTGAAAATGAAGGTAACCAGTCCCGGCAGTTATCACGCGGTTGGATCAGGCTCCTGTACTGAGACATCAGGAGGAGATGAGTGTCTGGCATGCACAGACAAGCAGATGGTACTGTGAAACTCATGTGTTTGCTATTGAACGGTGTATTTGTCCTGTCGTGTGTGTGTGTGTGTGTGTGTGTGTGGTGTATATCCTGTTTGTCTGGTTTGTGTATGAAATGTGTTGTCTTTCAGAGGGCTGTCCCAGTGGACCCCTTGGTCCTCCTCAGTACAGTTGAACAGAACAATGGTGAGTTTGTGGCATTTGTCACCGCAATTGAATCTGTGTCATACATAACTTCACCATAGTGCTTGTTTGTAAGCTCATCCGAGTATTTTCTTTAAGGGACGACAGCTGTGACTCATCCCTCACACACAGAGAACCCCTTTGCCAGAGGCAGTGGCATCATTCCAGGTGAGCATCACTCACCCATGTACCTGTCTCACCTGTCTCTCATACCCACATCACCACATACCTGGCAGATACCACACCTGGTCCAGGTCCATATCTTCTTAAAGCATCCCGTCCACCAACCTATTCCAATGTCCATGACACTGTAATTGACGAGTACAATGCAGGACAAAGAATGTCGCTTGTTTTTTTTTCTTGTGTTGTTTAAAGACAAAGGCTTGAATCGACTTAAATGTAGCGTGCCTTTGGTCTGGCGCTCGTCTTATTCAATTAGGAAAGTTAACTTCACTTCTCTTCCTCTCTGGTTTGACATCCAAGGGAAAACAAAACCAGATCGCCGTGTCACGGCCCGCTCCAAACCTCTCTCCTCTGATTTTCAGCTTTTATTTGGAACGTTCCCAATGTTGCCGTGGTGGAAAAATATAGATGATTTATTTATCAAACAAATGCGTCAGTTCATAAGGAGCCGCGTATTTGGAAGGGAGCATGAAATTCCTTTGGCCTCTGTAATGGTCAGTAATAGTTGGATTGTGACCTAAGAGCAAGTTAGCATTGCACTGCTAAGTGATGCCCCTTTACTGTAACAGCTGATCTTTCACGTCCTGTTGACAAATGCTCCCCTCTGGGAAGAAGAAGAAGAAGAAGAAGAAGAAGAAGAAGAAGCAGCAGCCCTTGTTTACATCGGAGGGTATAGGACAGGACGTGGGTAGCACATCGGAGGGTATAGGACAGGATGTGGGTAGCACATCGGAGGGTATAGGACAGGATGTGGGTAGCACATCGGAGGCTATAAGACAGGATGTGGGTAGCACATCGGAGGCTATAGGACAGGACGTGGGTACCAGTGTATGTTTGTCATTGACACATGTTGTTCCTAGATATTCCCTTGTTTCTCAGTCAGAGCCATGGAGAAGTACAGTGCATGACTATGCACTGTGATCACATAACAACCCCTACCACCCAGACATTTGTTAATGTGTGTGTGTGTGTGTGTGTGTGTGTGTGTGTGTGTGTGTGTAGGTGCCATTGCAGCAGCAGTGTTTATTGGCTTCCTGCTGGCCCTCTATGCAGTCCTGTGGAAGTGTATGGTCTCACCACCCCTAAGGTAAGGACAAGAAACCAGCCCACACAGCATTCTACTGGGACATTTATTAAACAGAGCTCTTGTTGTCCCACACCAATGACATCGGAGAGGGGACTATGATTCTAGGACTATGATGACTAGGTCAGTCTCTGTCCGTTCGCATGTCACAAGCTTTTTCTCCGACACCACTGGCCCAATCTCCGACACCACTGGCCTCGAGTTTCGAGGTGATGCCGATTCATCATTAAACATGTCACAATAGGGTACAAAATGGAGAGCTAGGAGTGTAGCCTGATGCAGTAGGCATGTAGCCTTACAAATTTGGGAATAACATTTTGAGAAATCAACACACAACTCTAAGAAGCAAGACTGATATACTGATCAAATAAGCATTACAGATTCCGGTGACTTTTCATTCTGGCCATGAATACAGCTGTAGGAGTGTAGCCTAAGGTAGTCGGCCTAGAGCCTAACACATTTGGGAGCAACGCTTTGTGAGTGATGTCTGTTATGCAGAATAACCACAGACAGTTTACCTGCATCAATACGGAAACGGAGTTGTGTAACCTAGGTATATAGCCAGTAGCATTTGCAACCGAATAGTTTAGCTGTGCAAACATGTTGTCTTAACCTATACTTGCACACACACAGCCTTGATACTATCCGATCCCTCAAGGTGAAATTTGTGTTTTAAAGTGAAGGCGTCTTACATCAATAGAGTTAGTACGATAGTAACCTAATTATTTTTCTCTTTGGTCACAGAAAGTGATTGCAAAAAGGGATTGTAAAAAGTTTACGAATAAACCTTCTTGCTTCATTCCATCACTCTCCGGTCATAGAGGGGGGGGGCTACATATTTAGCGCGGGGGGGGGCAACATGTTTACTGTGCTCTTGTTTAGTCTTCAGGAGATGGACGACACCCTCTGTTATCCGATCCCTCAAGCTGCCAATGGGTTTCATGCAGATTGTCAAACTGTCACTATAATAAACCCCAGTAGTGTCAGTGTGTCTGTTAAAAGGCCCTGTTCATCTTGTCCTCTTCCTCCCCCTCTTTCCCCTTCTCCTCTACCTCCCCCTCTTGCCCTGTGTCCTCTTCCTCCCCCTCTTGCCCTGTGTCCTCTTCCTCCCCCTTTTGCCCTGTGTCCTCTTCCTCCCCCTCTTGCCCTGTGTCCTCTACCTCCCCCCCTTTCCCCTCCTCCTCTTCCTCCCCCTCTTGCCCTGTGTCCTCTTCCTCCCCCTCTTGCCCTGTGTCCTCTTCCTCCCCCTCTTGCCCTGTGTCCTCTTCCTCCCCCTCTTTCCCCTCTTCCTCTACCTCCCCCTCTTTCCCCTCCTCCTCTTCCTCCCCCTCTTGCCCTGTGTCCTCTTCCTCCCCCTCTTGCCCTGTGTCCTCTTCCTCCCCCTCTTGCCCTGTGTCCTCTTCCTCCCCCTCTTGCCCTGTGTCCTCTTCCTCCCCCTCTTGCCCTGTGTCCTCTTCTTCCCCCTCCTCCACCACCCAGCTCCAAGGGAGCTACTGTCCACACTCCTGTCCACAGTCACCCACAGACCTCTTGATGAACAGCAGCTCATCATAGATGTGACCATTGTCTGATATGATGTCTGTTTTTCCAGTTTTAGCACCACAGGCCCTCTCTGACCTGACTCTTGATGCCTTTCTTGTTGAATATATATATGTACAGTACCGGTCAAAGGTTGGGACACACCTTGCCAAGAGTGTGCAAAGCTGTCATCAAAGCAAAAGGTGGCTACTTGGAAGAATCTAAAATATAAACCATATTCTGGTTCAACACTTTTTTGTTTACTACATAATTCCATGTGTTCCTTCATAGTTTTGATGTCTTCAATATTAATCTACAATGTAGAAAATAATACAAAATAAAGAAAAACCTTTGAATGAGAAGGTGTGTCCAAACCTTTGACTGGTACTGTACGTTTGAATCGAGTTACAGATATTTTCAGAATGTTACATTCCATAGAAGTAGAACATTACGCTCGATGTCGACACAGTTGGCCTGTGTCACTCCTGTCCTCTCGACCCCACAGGAAGAGGAGGCGACTGAAGGTTCGCGAGCAGAGGTGCTGACTAAGCATTAGCTTCTACAGAGCAGAGAGCTACAGGATCTGTTCAGGAGAGCTACTGGATCTGTTCAGGAGAGCTACTGGATCTGTTCAGGAGAGCTACTGGATCTCATCGGGGGGCCTCAGCATTTCATCTCCCGGAGCTGAGATCCCCACCTCTGCTCAGAGCGAGGGGGATCTGTTCAGAGCATGGACTGGGTCTCAAAGAATCAGCATTAGAAAGGATTTACTCAAATGGATCTAAAGGGATCCACTCAAAACAGATGTTGGAGGAACCTGAGGTCGCTGTGTGTGCGCTACAATTTTCCCTGAGGCTGACTCTGGATGTGATTTTTAACTGACTGTGTGTGTGTGTGTGTGTGTGAATGTGCGTGAGAGAGCGCGTGTGTGTGAGTGTGACTGCAGTCTGAAGTGTAGCTACACTGATGTTCAGCATACACTGTTTGTGTTGGCAGGTCATAGACAGCTATGGCCTGTCCCTGTGTGCACTGCTAGGGGATGTGGCAGCTCGGGCGGCCGCAGAGAGACCTTTTCATCTACTGGATGAAAGAGAGGATGGGTGTGGATGGTTGGTTGGTTGAGAGAGAGAGCACATTATTTCAATCTCATTATGGACAGTAGATTTTTAGAATGAGTCCTTTTGATGCAGTTACTCATTGTTCTATTCTGGAACTGCACAGCCCATTGTGATGTCATCAATTAGAACCTGTCAGAATGTTCAACAAGGGACGACACAGTTCATTCACAAAGAGTGGACGGACGGGACATCTTTCTATAGTTATGTTGTTTCAGCCACCTAATAACTGACTGAGCGGTCTGCTGACGATTGTCTGTGTAATATTATAACCTGGATTATGTGAACAAATATGGTGTATTTTATGGTGTGTTTTATGGGTGCATTTCAGTCAACTCTTTTGTAACAATGTATTGGTGTAATTCTTTGGGTTTATGTTCATGCTCTGCTCTGAAACAGCTTGTTGTTTTACCACCGCTGAGCTTTTTCATCAGGACATGAAAGCTACTGTATGACTGCTCTTCCCAATAAACTGATTTATTGCACTTTTACAACTGAGAGGGTTTTTTCCTTTGCTTCAAAAATATAATAAAAATAGATTCGAGAGAGAAATGGAAACAGAAAGAAGACAGATGTCCTCATTCCCTATTGCAAACGAGAGTAGATCTCGGCTGCATTCACGTCGTCACCATGGATCTGGTTCAGCGGGTTTAAGCTACGACCGCAGCTTGTTACCGTTTCACCTAGGGAGCGAAGGACAAATGGGGTGACCAGGGGAGAGGCTGGTGGAGGTAGAAATCAGAGGATGGGCTAATTGTAAGGAATGGAATAGAATGAGGAATGGTATCAAACACGTGTGCTTCTCCCCTGGGGTGGACGCACTGCTGGAGAAAGAGGAGATCAGCATCTTTGTAAAGAAAGAAATAATAACCCTACCCCTGATGCAGTTCCAACCCATCATCAGCAGGGGGAGCTGTTTTCATAAAAAGGAACATTTAAATTATTAAACCTAAACTCAGTGCTGGTATGTTTTTTTGTGTGTAACCGTGTTTGTTTAGTGTATTCTTACATCCAGTTTTTGATTGTGTGTTAATCTGTTTCAAACCCTCTGGTTTACTTTCTTTCGGTTGTCTACTGTAGAGTATGTTGGAGACAGGAGACATGATGTGCTGGTGTGTGGAAACGGAACTCCTGACCACTATCTTGCTGTTCGCATGTGATTGATTGCAGAGACAGTGCTGTTTGATCTCCTGTTGTAAACGGTGATGAATGCGCCCCTCTCACAGCCCGGAGCCCAGAGCACCGTCACAGCCGAGCAGGACGTCCTGCGGGTCAGTTTCCCTGTTGATTCCACTTCGCCAGAAGACTTCCCCCATTCGAAACCGGTCTTTCAGAATTCTGATCGTTGGGATGGTATATAAGCAGACGACAGAAATTTTAGGAATGAGCAAATCAATTATTACCATTATTAATCATTATTATTAATATTATATCTTCTGGAGTTAGTTATAACTTAATGTTAACTTATGTCACTAGGTCATGTGACCTCTATTATGTATAGTCAGCTTTACCATGTCCATATCCGTCTGAAGTGTATGAGGGAATAAACATTCAGCTCTTTATTTATTTATTTATTTATTTATTTATTTATCTTCACCACCACTACAGGATTTCCCTCCTAAATGCTCTAAACCAGGACGCATAGAGCAAAATTACAACTTTATTCAATAACAATAAGAATAACAGTCATATCACCTAAATATCTTGATAGAAGAATATTCTATACAGGACACATCACTTTGCATGACATATCAATACAGTAAACAATTATAAGTCCCTGTATGAGAGGATATATTTCAGACTTAAATACTGGTTGTTGTATTTACAATTCCCACACGCACGAACCCTAACCCTAAACCTTTTGCATTGACCAATATTTCCCTCATTTTCAGCTCGATACCGAGGATGTTGGCTAATCAGTCTATCAGTTTATGCAACAGACATCTGAGTTTCACAACCTCTTTTCATTAGCCTGAACTGCAGGGCGTGGTGCACAGAGAAAGAGGTGAAGGGTCGTGTAGTTCTCAGTTGTCAAGGTTACTTCACAACGTTGAAGCCCTGTGGACATTCTGTAATAATACATGAAGTATTTACATTGCTTCAATCTGACAACATGAAGGCTTTTTTTTAAAAGATATAGTTGTACACTAGATACAGAACATGATACAATGCATGTAGAAAGATGGGTCCCATTGGGAGGACACACACACACACACACACACACACACACACACACACACACACACACACATGATCTTGACCTCAGCCTGTTAAAGTTGGTCACACTTTACTCAGCTAAGGCCTCAGTGTAAATGTACCCACTGTGGCCACACAGGAGGCTCGGTGCTGGTGATGTCAGTGACCCTGATTGGCGGTGGCTCAGTGGGCTGTTACTGTAATTGGTGACACTCTTCACTTGGAGGACTGGCCTATCAAAGAGGTCTGTGGGTGACTGTGGACAGTAGCTCCCTTGGAACTGTGTGGTGGACAAGGGGGAGGTAGAGGACACAGGGCAAGAGGGGGAGGAAGAAGAGGAGGGGAAAGAGGGGGAGGTAGAGGACACAGGGCAAGAGGGGGAGGAAGAGGACACAGGGCAAGAGGGGGGGGAAGAGGACACAGGGCAAGAGGGGGAGGTAGAGGACACAGGGCAAGAGGGGGAGGTAGAGGACACAGGGCAATAGGGGGAGGTAGAGGAGGAGGGGAAAGAGGGGGAGGTAGAGGACACAGGGCAAGAGGGGGAGGAAGAGGACACAGGGCAAGAGGGGGAGGTAGAGGACACAGGGCAATAGGGGGAGGTAGAGGAGGAGGGGAAAGAGGGGGAGGTAGAGGAGGAGGGGAAAGTAGAAGAGGGGAGAGGGTCAGGGAGTTGAGGGTGTATCAGGGTAGTTCTCTCTGACACAGTCGGTCTGACGTCTAGGATCTCAATGTCACTGCAGACACACTCCGCCATCTTCAGGGACTGCAGCCTCTCACTGGTCTGGAGACAGGGATGGAGACAGGGATGGAGAGAATAGAGAATGAATGGAGAGAATTAGTGTGGTGTTTAAAAGTGGCTTCATAATTGTTAACTTCACTGTCAAAGAGACACACATAAAAAAACATTGAGTAAATTCTATATATATATATGTGTGTGTGTCATTTAGCTGACATTTTTATCCAAAGCAACTTACATTGCAGTGAGTGCATACATTTCAGTATATATGGTCCCAGCAGGAATCGAACCTACAACCTAAGCATTGTTAGCACCATGCTCTACCAACTGAGCCACAGAGGACCACATTCACATCAACAGCCTGTTTTCCAGTCATTACAAACAAGAAACATATAGAAAAAGCCCACAAACCCCAGACACTTGAGACAAAGCACAGTAATAACAGGTGTTTGTTTTTTTGTGTCTGTACTGTACCTCATATATTTGACTATCAAGCTCAATGTTTTTGATGTTGAGGGCAGCAGGGTAGCTAAAGATCTCAAGCACACCGCTCTTCAGCCTGGAGGAGGAACAGACAGTGTGGTCAGACAGACATGCAGGAGGAGTCAGTTAGGGACCAAGGAAGACTCTCAAAAGTCTTTCCTCCATTCCTCACATGCTATATATTTGCCTCCTTCTCAAAAGAGTACTTTTACATTTTACATTTATGGCATTTAGCAGATGCCTTTATCCAAAGCAACTTACAGCAAATACTTTTGTTTAAGTAAGTGAATCATCTATCCATCAGTCACCATAAGATAAAGTAATCAATGCTCACACCAGGGGCCATTGGCAGTCACAATGCTAGAAGAAGGATTTTTTTATTATTATTTTTTTATTATTATTTATTAACAGGAGAGAAACTTGTACAGGGGGGTAGTGGGGGTGAAGAGGTCTTTAGGAGGGACCGTTAAGATGGGTCTTCAAGGAGAAGATCTGTGGGTTCTCCCCCCTGACCAACTTCTCAAATGTCTTTTTTTTGACAAATGTCTCCTTTGAGGAGGTGAGGAGACAAGACACAAGGAATCATCAATCAGATTCACCCCAGGTGTCCAATCTCACCAGATGGGATCAATGAGTGGGGGACAACAGAAGTCCAATCTCACCAGATGGGATCAATGAGTGGGGGACAACAGAAGTCCAATCTCACCAGACGGGATCAATGAGTAGGGGCCAACATTCAAAGATGATGTAAGTGACTCACATTTTCCGCTGCATCCAGAGGAGGGTGGTACAGCTCAGCAGCAGAAGGAGAGGAATTAGGATCTTAGCCAGGAGCAGGGAGTCTGCCAGAGAACACAGCACAGGATTAGAACACACAGAACAGGCATTCCAATTCAAATAAAAGCTCCATATGGACTGGCAGCCATATTGGTTGAAAGAAGCATGACAGGAACAAGATGCATGGATGTGGAACATGTTGTGAAATCTGGCCGGTACACCTCTTGGTTGGAGTATTCATGCCCTGTAGTATTCTGGGGGTGGACTCACAGTTGGGGAGGGTCCTGATGGTGATGATGGTTGGTGGTCCACACCCCCCCTTGGTGAGGGCACTCAGATTAAATGTATACTCCTGCTCTTCCTGCAATCCCTCGATGGTCAAAACCTTCTTGTGAGGTTCCACCACCAACATGTTGAAGACATCTGCAGACAGGAAACAAAGAAATAGATTTTTTACCTGCTTTTGCAACATTTGCATTTGTAAAAAATGTGTATTTGTTTTATTTAAAACAGTTTTTATTTATTTTGTTATACGCTGAGTTACAGAAAGAGTGTTACAACTCATACCCTCACAATTTCTCTTCTAATATTGCCCCAACTGACTTTTTTGCTTAACCATCTCTTAAAGATTAAAGGAATCTGGAGACTTAACAAGAAGTTGTAATGAAGCATGCGATTATCAGGGTAGTGTTCCAGCTAGCCTATAATGCTGGCTGATGTTTATGTGAGTATTAAGTGAAAACACAGACACTTAGTTGACAAGCCCCTACATACCGGGTCTAGGGTAAACATTGTTACACAAGTTGGACTATCAGACCCTGTAATAGCTGACTGACACCCACTCTGCGTATAAGCTGGTGACCTGTCCGGGGACCCCGCCTCCTGCATGGTAACCATGTAACCAGTGATGAACCCCGGGTGGTTGGGGTCGTCGTCATGGAAACGCCACTCCAGGGTAATGCAGGAGGAAGTACTCCTAACTGGTTCAATCAGGCTGGGGGACTGGATAGGCTCTGGGAGAGGGTAGGGGGTAGAGAAAGGGAGAGGGTAGGGGGTAGAGAAAGGGAGAGGGTAGGGGGTAGAGAAAGGGAGAGGGTAGGGGGTAGAGAAAGGGAGAGGAATGGAGACGTAGAGGAAGAGAGAGATAACTATGTTCAATATTTAGCGAGGAGATGTCTTTTCTGTCACATTTGCCTCTGTGTGTGTGTGTGTGTGTGTGTGTGTGTGTGTGTGTGTGTGTGTGTGTGTGTGTGTGTGTGTGTGTGTGAGTGTGTGTGTGTGTGTTCACGTGCGTGTGTGATTTCCTGTTAAGCAGTTTTGGAGTTGCACAATAAGTGGCTCTAAGATTACCTTTCTGAAGTCAGTTTTACATTTACCCTCGTGAGGATATGACAAGCAGGAAAGGCGTGTGTGTGTGTGTGTGTGTGTGTGTGTGTGTGTGTGTGTGTGTGTGTGTGTGTGTGTGTGTGTGTGTGTGTGTGTGTGTGTGTGTGTGTGTGTGAGCGTGCATGAGCACACTCTACATGACCCAACAGACTTATCTATATCTAGTTATCCAGTTATCTATATTCGCTGTTGAAGCAAATCGCTCAGCATAACTGCAGAAGCCAAATTGACCAGATGTAATCTGGTATCATGCTAAGACACTCCCTCCAACATCACACACACACACACACACACACACACACACACACACACACACACACACACACACACACACACACACACACACACACACACACACACACACACACACACACACACACACTATTTGATAATACAGCACACTGTTGACACACTCACTGTGTTACTCACTGAGTTCATGTGAGTAGCCAGTCTGTGTTTCCAGCAGTCTGTGTCCGTTGTCACTGCATCCATAGATATTAAATGTGTATCTACAGCCTGCCTTAAAATTGCCTGCAAAATATTGGTTTGTTATTGTTATTATAATAGAAAAGAGAACATAGACCAAAGGTGTGCCGACATAGCGCTTCAAATACATCTGGAAACAATGTTGTAACCTACCCAATAGTAACTGTGGCAGTATACAGTACCAGTAAAAAGTTTGGACACACCTTGCCAAGAGTGCGCAAAGCTGTCATCAAAGCAAAAGGTGGCTACTTTGAAGAATCTAAAATATAAACCATATTCTGGTTTGTTTAACACTTTTTTGTTTACGACATAATTCCACATGTGTTCCTTCATAGTTTTGATGTCTTCAATATTAATCTACAATGTAGAAAATAATAAAAAATAAAGAAAAACCATTGAATGAGAGTGTGTCCAACTCTTTGACTGGTACTGTAAGTTGAAACAGAACTGTATGAATTTCATTTCATTATAACTCATCAATGGTAAGAGAGTGTGGGAACCTGCTGGGAGGGACAAGGAGCTGTTTCCTGCTGGCACCTTCCTCCACAGCAGAGTGCAGGGAACTTCATTTCCCAGGGTGCACCACTCTACCGTGTACCCACAGGTGGCGGATTCCTGACCGGCCCAGGAAAGGTGGAACCCTCCGGAGGCGCTGCCACTCACACGCTGTACCACCATGAGACGTTCTGGTCAGAGAAACATGAGAGAGAAATGTGCAGACTGGTTAAAACCAACACTTTGTATACAGGATGACGAAAAATAGCATAAGAGTTTACAGAAGTATTGAGGTGTTGGCGAAGATGTCGGCATCTGGCACACGTATTGGAATCTAGTAGGTGTTGCCTTGGGATTTCCAAGGTAACCAGGACCGGATCATGGTCCCGTGAGGCCCCTGGGCCCCCATGTCTTTTGGAGGCCAAGTTTATGTCCAGGTCTGATGGATATGCAGCGGAGAGTGCATTTACCTTTTCCACTATGACATCACTGTTAGACACCTGATCTGACATAAACAGAACTCTGGTCAAACGCTTGTAAGGGTCCAATCGATGTTCAAGGCATGCCACTAGCTTATCAAGGACTGCATGAAATGTTTCTATTTTGAACTTCTCCCTCCCCTCAAGTGTCACACCTGACTCTGAGCTCTTATCTGCAAATGTTTTGTGTTTCCTCTTTCGCTGAAGATCGTGCTTCTATGACTGAGAGACACCTGTCACATTTAAGGCTGCCCTTTCAAAAGCCTCAAACTGGTCTCGCTGTCCCGCCACAGAATCCCTCAACGAAGACAAAAGCTGTGCTGCCACAGAGATGTCAATGTCACTGATAGTCACCCACCTCGGTCATCCACCTGAGGGATGGTGATATGGGATGGGAGGGAGGAGCCAGCCTTAATGACAGCCTGGACAGTGATGTCACACTGCCCTGGACCAATGGTGATCTCTGCCTGTGTGTGCTCTTTGTCCTTCCACAGGGTCTCATTCTGACTCTTCTGCTTCCACTGTACCCTGTAGCCCTGGATTCTAACACCTAACGCCGAGCCACTGAAATTCTGAGGAAACAGGCAATAAACAGAAGCATTTATGGCATTTAGCAGACGCCTTTATCCAAAGAGACTTACAACAAATACATTTGTTTAAACCGGGGTTCCCACCGGGGTTCCCACCGAGGTTCCCACCGAGGTCCCCACCGGGGTTCCCACGGAGGTCCACAGCAGGGTAACGTTCCGACGGTTGTGGGAGTGTGGCTGTCCGACCCTTCTCCAAACTTCCACGCTCACTAAGGGGTCTGCAGAGAAGAGCAGATGAAGGGAATATTCCATTAAGCCAATAATCAGAAGGTTAAATGGAGCTATTACTTTGGTGCTAACCAACCCTCTCAGATCTAGGGACTAGGGCTCAGTTTGGTATGGGGCTGGGGGGCTCACAGGTGGTGAATCGCGTGGGGGGTGTCCACTCTCCCCAGAGATTCTCTTTCACGGCACAGCGCACCCTGGTGGAGTAATGGGTGTTGGGGCATAGCAGCTTCAGCCTGACATCACAACGACTGTTCGAGCCCCCACAATGCACCTGGTGCTACACAGGAAGAGCACACAATCAATGACTTCTACAACACTGGGCTAATGTCAGGGTTTGTTGTGGTTACATTTACATTTTTACATTTATGGCATTTAGCAGACGCCTTTATCCAAAGCGACTTACATTTGTTTAAGTAAGTGAATCATCTATCCATCAGTCATCATAAGATAAAGTAATCAATGCTCAGACCAGGGGCCATTGGCAGTCACAATGCTAGAAGAAGAAGGAGAAAAACTTGTACAGAGGGGTAGTGGGGGTGAAGAGGTCTCTAGGGTTAGGGTTAGGGTTAGTACAGGGGGGTAGTGGGGGTGAAGAGGTCTGTAGGGTTAGGGTTAGGGTTAGGGTTAGTACAGGGGGGTAGTGGGGGTGAAGAGGTCTTTAGGAGGGACTGTTAAGATGTAGCCTGAAGAGATGGGTTTTCAATCTACGGCGGAAGATTGGTAGTGACTCTGGTTACAAAGTGCTACAGTATACTTCCACCCTGGCTAGCATGGCCCGAAAGTAGTGACCCACTGAATGTTATTATTGAAGTAGTATGATAAGATTCCTTCCTACTGGCTGTACTTCACATGGTCATACACACTGGTCCAGGGTTTGACTCACCGTGGTTCTGCCTGGGTCTGTGGTGACCTGACAGAGGGGGTCAAACCCAGACAGGTTCCCCCTCAGACTCAGAGCCCAGGACACGTTGACCTCCATGACCCCTGGGCTCACCCTCATTTGCTCTACAGCTGGGAACACTAGAAACAACACAAAAATGCATTTACATAATCTACTCTATCGCCATAGTTACATTTACATTTATGGCATTTAGCAGACGCCTTTATCCAAAGCGACTTACAACAAATATATTTGTTTAAGTAAGTGAATCATCTATCCAACAGTCATCATAAGATAAAGTAATCAATGCTCATACCAGGGGCCATTGGCAGCCACAATGATAGAAGAAGATTTTTTTTTTAACAGGAGAAAAACTTGTACAAGGGGGCAGTGGGGGTGAAGAAGTCTCTAGGGTTAGGGTTAGTACAGGGGGGTAGTGGGGGTGAAGAAGTCTCTAGGGTTAGGGTTAGGGTTAGTACAGGGGGGCAGTGGGGGTGAAGAAGTCTCTAGGGTTAGGGTTAGTACAGGGGGGTAGTGGGGGTGAAGAGGTCTCTAGGGTTAGGGTTAGTACAGGGGGGTAGTGGGGGTGAAGAAGTCTCTAGGGTTAGGGTTAGTACAGGGGGGTAGTGGGGGTGAAGAAGTCTCTAGGGTTAGGGTTAGTACAGGGGGGTAGTGGGGGTGAAGAGGTCTCTAGGGTTAGGGTTAGTACAGGGCGGTAGTGGGGGTGAAGAGGTCTCTAGGGTTAGGGTTAGTACAGGGGGGTAGTGGGGGTGAAGAAGTCTCTAGGGTTAGGGTTAGTACAGGGGGGTAGTGGGGGTGAAGAGGTCTCTAGGGTTAGGGTTAGTACAGGGGGGTAGTGGGGGTGAAGAGATCTCTAGGGTTAGGGTTAGTACAGGGGGGTAGTGGGGGTGAAGAGGTCTCTAGGGTTAGGGTTAGTACAGGGGGGTAGTGGGGGTGAAGAAGTCTCTAGGGTTAGGGTTAGTACAGGGGGGTAGTGGGGGTGAAGAAGTCTCTAGGGTTAGGGTTAGTACAGGGGGGCAGTGGGGGTGAAGAAGTCTCTAGGGTTAGGGTTAGTACAGGGGGGTAGCGGGGGTGAAGAGGTCTCTAGGGTTAGGGTTAGTACAGGGGGGTAGCGGGGGTGAAGAGGTCTCTAGGGTTAGGGTTAGTACAGGGGGGTAGTGGGGGTGAAGAGGTCTCTAGGGTTAGGGTTAGTACAGGGGGGTAGTGGGGGTGAAGAAGTCTCTAGGGTTAGGGTTAGTACAGGGGGGTAGTGGGGGTGAAGAGGTCTCTAGGGTTAGGGTTAGTACAGGGGGGTAGTGGGGGTGAAGAGGTCTCTAGGGTTAGGGTTAGGGTTAGTACAGGGGGGTAGTGGGGGTGAAGAGGTCTCTAGGGTTAGGGTTAGTACAGGGGGGTAGTGGGGGTGAAGAGGTCTCTAGGGTTAGGGTTAGTACAGGGGGGTAGTGGGGGTGAAGAGGTCTTTAGGGTTAGGGTTAGTACAGGGGGGGTAGTGGGGGTGAAGAAGTCTCTAGGGTTAGGGTTAGTACAGGGGGGTAGTGGGGGTGAAGAGGTGTTCATTTAGTCAATTTACAGTACACACATTCAACACCAACATGTTGTCCCACACTGTTGTTCTGACATAGACAGTGTGTTATTATGCAATATTCTGTATGTCAGTATGGCCCAGAGTGCTGCTTCTCTCCTCACCTCTGTCAGTGATGTTAAAGTCGTAGCCCTGCCTCTCCTCCCCCAGCTGGTTTCTCACCACCAGTGACACCTGGTACTCCTCTCGGCCTGGGACAGCCTCAAACACGCAGGACGACTCACTGCACCTGACAGGACCCTGAGCAGAGTTCCTGCCCATTCAAACGCGATGGAGGGAAGAGAGAAGATATGAGAGCGATGGTGTCTCACGCTGACCTGAGAGCCACATCTGTTCTGCCTGAGCCGACTACTTCAGTTGTTGTCATAGCAAAGCAATTGGCGGTCTCTATTTATGTTGAGTTGTACTTTGCTTGTATTTACAGAGTACTGGAGTTGATAATTCCATAAGTGTAACAGGAACTGTAAACAGGATATATTTCCCCATATCCCCCCTGGTACTGTAGTTGGTTTACATAAGGTGTGGAGATTAGGTGGGTGTTGAGAAAGTCCGGTGTCAAGATAATGTTGATGTTTATGTTGACTCTTTTTACAAGGAAAACCAAATGTGTTGCTATTTTCAGAGACAATACTACTTTGTTTTCATGCTACCGTTTCCCCAATAATGCAACTCACTTTCTGTTGAGGGTTTTGTGTTTTGTGTGTGTGTGTGTGTGTGTGTGTGTGTGTGTGTGTGTGTGTGTGTGTGTGTGTGTGTGTGTGTGTGTGTGTGTGTGTGTGTGTGTGTGTGTGTGTGTGTGTGTGTGTGTGTGTGTGTGTGTGTGTAGACTCACTCTATAAACAGGGTGTGTGTGCGTTTGTACTGCCTGCGTAGGTTAGTGTCTCTGCCTGGGCTCCAGCTGCAGTGGACCTTTCTGAGGTCTGCAGTTCCACAGTTCAGGTTTTCCAGCCTCTGGGGAGGAACTGTCATAGAGACACGAATTTAATGAAAATTCACAGAGCTCCAGAAATGCCATCAATCTGAAGGCAAAGTAAAGTTCATTTGGAGTTGAACTTGAAATATTACTAGTCCATTTTTCTTGTTTTGGTTTTGCACTCACAGAAAGTAAAACGTACTCATAGTGCTATGGAAAATACAACTACCAGTATGCAACTATTCAACCAACCCAGAGAGGTTTAGACAATAATAAATGCGGTGACAAGCCTACAGTCTTGGCTACTAACAGCTGACAAAGTTGTGGCAGTAGTTGGATGCGTCCTTCCTCGTATCTGTACACGTAAACAACACCCCTCGCCAGGACCACTTTGTGATGTTCAGGTTGCCTACGGCGATAGCTGAGACTCCTCCTCCAATGGCGATAGCAGGGTAACGGGTGCCATTGAAGGTCATGTTGGTGATATGAGTGCCTTTAGGGGGGACACAGCAGAGCAAGATGGTGGACCCCTCCCTAAGCACCTGCTGGAAGGGGAACATCCTGGTCCTGTTCAAAACTCCCACTGACTTCTGGACTCCTAGAGGGTGAAGGAGTAGACATGCCATAGACTAAGAACAAGCATATGACCTGAGGACCTGAGGAAGTAGCTGTCTGTAATGCTAGGCTTTTGAGGACAACAGTAAACATTGCTCCAGCCTGTTGCCAGAGTGCTAGTTGTGCAAATGAGCTGATATCTGAAAGGGAAGAGAAAAAGGAAGCGGACCTCTTGCTTATGATGTATGATCACCCTTTCTATTCTAGAGTTATAGGATATGTATATAGACATATAGGGTATGTATATAGACATATAGGGTATGTACAGACATATAGGGTATGTACATAGACAAACAAGGTATGTACAGACATACAAGGTATGTATATAGACATATAGGGTATGTACATAGACATACAAGGTATGTACAGACATACAAGGTATGTATATAGACATATAGGGTATATACATAGACATACAAGGTATGTATATAGACATATAGGGTATGTACATAGACATACAAGGTATGTACAGACATACAAGGTATGTATATAGACATATAGGGTATATACAGACATATAGGGTATGTACATAGACAAACAAGGTATGTACAGACATACAAGGTATGTATATAGACATATAGGGTATGTACATAGACATACAAGGTATGTACAGACATACAAGGTATGTATATAGACATATAGGGTATGTACATAGACATATAGGGTATGTACATAGACATACAAGGTATGTACAGACATACAAGGTATGTATATAGACATATAGGGTATATAGGCCATCATCGTTGGCCCTCCATTGGCTCCAGGAAGTTGAGACAGAATGGTTGCAAAAGCGTCGTACTCTAGCAGAGTGATCGTCCAAACAGTCATCCAAACAGTCATCCAAACAGTCATCCAAACAGTCATACATAAGCAATTACAATTCCCACCATAGTTGGTCCTCCATTGGCTCCAGGAACTTGAGACAGAATGGTTGTAAAAGCGTCGTATTCTGACAGAGTGGTCGGCACACTGCAGAGGGAGCTCAGAGACCCAGGTCCATGTGAACACAGGATCTCTCCCCACGCCATGTGCACTCACATTGATCTAAGCGACAAACATGAACAATTAAACACTTCGCACAGGACAGCCAAATTTGATAAAGCACTAGAATGACTTACAATATAACCATGGCAATATCTTCACAGCCATACTTGTATTAAGTGGATGAACAATGAACCACCTAGCGTGACAGTTTTACTTACACTGTGAATGATGGTGAGGTTTTCAGTGCGTCCGACCTGGATTTGGTAAGAAGGTAAACCAGTGTGGTTGACCAGCCATCTCACCTCTAGACTCTGTCTGTCATCATCAGACAGAAGCCCGGTGATGCTGGGTCCAGCTCTCCAGGCTGGGGAGACAAACAAACAAGATAGTATGTACGTCACACCTCTATATGTTCACAGATCTTAGTCATTGGTTATAGAAAAGTAAGACAGTTGTAATTGATACTCATTATACTACTTATAAATCATATTTATATGTTTGAACTTCTGTCTTTCCTAAAATACAACAATGCCACTGTAAGCTAGTTGAGTTACAAAATATGAAATCTGTAGTTTTTCGTTTTGTTAATCAGATCTTGCTGAATAAAAATCAAACTAACTCTGAGATTCCTAACTTTTAATTATCTCCCTCGGTCCGCTAAAGCAATGCGCATCCCGAATTTGTGTGTCAGACCTAAAATAAGAACGAGAAAATAATAAATGATTTAATTTTTTAAGTGAAACAAGTAATACAGTTGGTATGGCCTGAAGAAAAACCAAACCCAGAGTGGTACACCGCTCTGACCAGACCCATCCTACCTGCCTCCGAGCAGCGTCCATCCTCATACTCAGAGGAAGTTAGAACGAGGAGAAGCAGATGACTTAACCAGGATATACAGACGGTCATATTCTTCTCGCTTTTCCACAGAAAATGTGTTGAGAAAGTAAGACAGCTAAAGCCACAGCATGGTGAATAAACCGCTGGGGGCCTCCGTAGCCTCCGTGGCCTCCGTGGCCTCCGTGGCCTCCGTAGCCTCCCTAGCCTCCGTAGCCTCCGTCTCCCCCTGATGCAGCCGCACTGCTGACGGCCCAGGCTGACAGCTCAGAATGACTCAAGAGGAGTGATGTGCTTTCTGGCAGCGGTTTCACAACTATTACTCAAAGTATTGAGTAATAAATAGGTCAACTTACAGCAGCCTGTATGAGGGGAAGAGGGCAGTAACACTAGAGGATGCTGCTCAGAGCCGATTGGTTCCCTGGTTGAAGTGGTGAATCCCCATTAACACAAAATAAAGCCATACAACTGTTTACCATAAATGCATTTTATAGGATATTGTAGTAGTTAATATGGCACTAGGCACAGTTTAGATTCAATTATACAGATTACAGCTGAAGGGAGAACACGTCAGACCTCACAAACCAAACATAGCATAACAAATCTTATACAAACAGTGCAGACAATAACACATTTTCAATAAATAACAATCTTTACAGAAAACATTTTAACAAAAAGAACTTTATCCATTTTTTTTTTCAGTAATCAGAAAGAAATAAAGCAATTGGCTAAAATGTGTGACATTTGGCACAGTGAACAAAACCACGATATGATCACAAGCATGGGAGAATCCCTCTTCCAGATACATGCAAGGTGCATTGGTGGGGGGTGTTGTTGACCAATCTATGACTGAGAGTAGACCTCCATTCAGTCTGTTCAGTGCCGGCTTTAATCTAAGTGGTTTAGACAGGAGGAACATAGTTTGCCAGTAAAGGTTGAGATGGCAATTTAAATGACTCTGAACTGACAGTAATATGGAGGTTAGCTACCGTTATAACACACTACAGAAACAGAACTCAACCCAGGTCTCTTGTGACAGTTACACCAAGGTGAGAAGGGAGACAAAGGGAGAGGAGAGAACGGTTCCTCAGTCTGGCAGTGTTTGGAGGGTTTGAATGGATGACTTTCAAAATAGTGGCTGGACCAAAATGATACTTTATAAGCTTATGGGGAAGCCCAAATTAATCATTTTTATGCTTATGGGGCTGCCCTGATCTGGTTTGGGAGTGCCAAGCCCCCCTTGGTCACACCCTGAAACCAAACCCTAATGAGAAAACGAGACCATCATACAAGTGCAATAAGTAATGACAAGAGCTTTTTTGGGGGTGCAAAGGCACACTGGTTTGAGTCGCCACCAAAGAGGACATACAGATACATAACTGATTAGGCTACGTAAGGCACATACTTTCTGCAAATCAAAGTCCTCCTCTTCTGACATACATGCAGTAGGCTTTCAAAGTAATATGTTCAGTCCCATGTATTGTCAAAAACATTGGAACACATTGGGCACATTTGTTATACATAAACTTTACATATGTATATACACCTCCAGAATGCACGCACGCACGCACACACATGCACATATACACACACCCCCCTAAGCTGAAAGGTGATACATTGTAGCAGGTTCAGTACGTTGTATGTCAGGCAGTATGCAGTGCATACTCCTCCATACTCCTCCATACTCCTCCATACTCCTCCTCCACCAGCCTCCCCGTTCTTCAGAGATACACAATGTTCTCCTCTCCCCCGTCCTCCCCGTGCTGTCCATCCAGAGAGAGGTAGGCCTGGGGGGTGAGAAGGGGGGTGAGGGAGGCAGAGGAGTGGTAGTCGTCCTCGTAAAGCCCCAGGCCCGACACCCTCGTCCTCAGCGGACCCAGGGATAGCCTGTCCAGAGGCGGGCTGAAGTCTGACAGAATCAAAACAACAAGAAACATCATGACAACATACCACACACACCAGCACAGGTTGGGATAGTTCTGGAGGCGGGGGGAGATTCATATCCACATGAAGTAACACTGTTCTTCATCGATGCATTAGAATATGAAGCTTTATCATAACAACATAACAGAGAACTGACACTTACTGTTGTTGGTCCCCTGGTGTACCATGGTGACCCCACGGCTGAAGGGGTTGTTAGGGGCGTTCCCTGGCCGTGGTCGGCTGAGGTGTGGGTGGCAGTGTTGGTGTGTGAGTGACTCGGTGGAGGGTTTGCTGTGAGTCTGGCTGAGCAGCGTGTTGAGGCTGTTGTAGAGGCTGGGGCTGAGGCTGAGGCCGGGGGTATGGCTGGGGCAGTCCTGGGGCTTCCTCAGGCCCGTGTGGAGGCTCTGGTGCTGGTTGTTCTGGAGGTGGTGGAGGTGCTGGTTGTTCTGTTGGAGAGAGTGGAGCAGGGCTGCCTCGTTCACAAACACAGAGCCGTTTCCATCCAGGCTGCCTGAGCGGCTGTGGCCCGTCACCTGGGGGATGGAGTGGAGGGGTGAAGTCAAGCAGAAGACACACAGAAAAAACGGACACAAATCTACAGCCACACACAGACAGTACACAGTACATGGAAACACACAAAACCCATCCACATACACAGTTCCACTCACTCTCATACACGTCTCACTCTCTCTTCTGTCTTTCTATGTGTCTCACCTTCTATGTGTCTCACTCTCTTTCATCCTCACTCTCTTTCCCAATCCCCTAACTCTTTCCCTCCATCGCTCTCTCTAAACCTCATCTCCATATCTCTCCCGTCCCCCGTCTCTCTGTGCCCTGCCGACCTGGTATCCGTCCAGTGGGATCATGACGGGGAGGCTGCTTTGGCGGTTGTGTCTCCAGCTTTGGAGCAGCCTCTGCTGGGCTTCCATCCTCTCCCTCTCCCGCTCCACGTTCCTCTGGCCCTCCCTCAGCCTCTCCAGGCTCTGCTGGTACTCTGCCAGCTGGCCCTCCAGCTCCTCGCGCTCGCTGCGCAGCCTCTCGGCCTCCAGGTGGCACTGTCGCTCGCGCTGCTCCAGCAGGCTCTCCTGCTCCCCCTGCAGGCGGAATGGAGGTGATACTGTGTGTTTAGACCTAGGCTTTCGCTGTGGCATGCTGCCATCTTGAGTCACAGAGACGACCTGAGATTGATGTTTGGTGGTTATACGGTCATGGGAAGAGATATTATTCTTCATTCGTTATGGCAGTCTTATGGCAGTGTTATGACAATGTTACGACAGTGTTATGACAATGTTACGACAGTGTTATGTACATAGTTTACCTGTTGTTTCTCCCTGGCCTGACACTCTCTCTCCCAGCGGTGCTGCTCCTGCCTGAGCCTCCCCTGGAGCCTCTGCACCCCCTCCACCTCCTCTCTCTTCCTCTCCACGGTCCTCCTCTCCACCTCCTCCCTCTTCCTCTCCACAGTCCTCCTCTCCACCTCCTCTCTCCTCCTCTCCAAGCTCTTCTGCTTCTCCTGCTCCTGGACCACCATGGAAGTACATTTTGGTTTTACTTTATTGTTTTTTTTTATACACAAGTCATTGGAATGAATGTGCTCATTTTGATCCACAGTCAATCAGTCAGTTAATCAATGTATCTGTCAATCACCCAGTTGCTGTTGAGGCAGGAGGAGGTGCGGGCGGCCGGGCGTTCGCCCTCCAAGAGGAGGAGTCTCTGGACCTCATAGCAGCTGTCCTGTAGGGTCACCGCTGCCTAGAGACACCAGGGGGCGACACCAGGTCAGATTACCTGGCTTGATCTATTTCAACAACCTTTTGATGTTTATTTTGGAAAAAAACTCTCATGAAAAAGTGTGTCCTGGTTCTCACCTGCAGACTGTAGAGCAGCTGAGTGAGACTCAGGACACTGTCTGCCACCTACAGGAGAGAACATTCCATTACAGGAGGACAGAGACACTGGTTATATTCACCTTGAAATAGTTCTATAAGGAACTAGCCCTACCTTAAGCTGCACCCCATTGGTCTCTCCTCTCCTCAGCCCTACCTTAAGCTGCACCCCATTGGTCTCTCCTCTCCTCAGCCTACCTTAAGCTGCACCCCATTGGTCTCTCCTCTCCTCAGCTCGGTGATGGAGTGCCAATAAATGCCATCTGGCCCCGCCCACTCGCTGTCTGACACCAGAGAGGCGGAGCTCACACTGAGCGTGCTCAGATAGTCCGCTACAGGGAGAGAAGAGGGACAAAAAGGTTAATGCTGGAATCATGCTGTTGCTCTTTGTGTGGGATTAAGGCCTATAAGGCCTACATCTTCCTGACTCTGTATGAAGTGGGATCTCTGTAGCAGAGGGTGTGGAAGGACAACAAAGCCTGACTGTGGACCTACTTCATTTTGGGGGGTTTATTTCTGCTGTAATGTGTGGTTACTGTGTGACTCACACTCAGAGGGGGACTCCTGGATGCTGCCGTGGCTGTTGTAGCTGCAGTTCTCTGGGCCTCCTACAGGGGAGCTGTGGCTGGGCTCAGGGAGGGCCTCTCCAGCCTGCAGAGTGGAGATCAGCTTCTCTGCTGCAGAGGGAAGAAGCAACAGTAAATATACATGCATTTCCCAGTGTGAAATATACCCCCAGCAACTGCTACTATATACTTCCCATATAGAATATAATATAGGCCATTTAGCTGACACTTTTATCCAAAGCAACTTACATTGCAGTGAGTGCATACATTTCAGTATATATGGTCCCAGTGGGAATCAAACCCACAACCTAAGCAAAACAGGGTAATAACTGCACCTCCTTACCTCTCCCACTCCCCCAGTACTCATCACTCCCTCCCCCTTCTCACCTTCTCTGAGTGCGGCTGTGAGTAGCATTGAAGCCTGCAGTGGTGTCTCAGTGTCAGTTTCTGGGTGAACCAGTAGGTGGCGCTGTGGCAGGGCCTCTGCCGTGTGAAGGGTTAAATCCGTCAGCTCAGTGTACAGCTGCAGCTTGTCCTCCAGACCACTACAGATGCGCTGGTCCTGATTCAACAGTGTTTCTAGAACATAAAAGGAACACACACACGAACACACACGCAAACACACACGCAAACACGCGCAAACACACACGCAAACACACACGCAAACACACACGCAAACACACACACACACACAAACACACACGCAAACACACATGCAAACACACACACAAACACACACACACGCAAACACACACACAAACACACACACAAACATAAACCAGAGTGGAAGATTCCAGAGTGGAAGCAGATGAATGAACAAACTGACATAGCTAACTACAGCATGTAGCAAATAAAGGTCTAAATATTGACTGATATTGTGATACTGACACATTTACAGCATGTATAAAGAATGTCAAACAGACTAATACAAGTACATGTGAACTCACAGACAGAGGTATAGATGAGTCTTAATGTGTCTGAGTCTTACCCTGTAGTTTGTGGATCTTCTGAACTCTGACCTCTGCTGCTCGTCTGACCTCCTCCGTCTCAGCACTCCGCTCTTCCTCCTCCTCTTCTTCAGGACAACTAAAACAACACACGCTAGGTTTACGGTTTACACACACACACACACACACGCACACACAGAACAAATACACACACACACACACACGCAAGAACACACACACACACACACACACACACACACACACACACACACACACACACACACCCTCCTCACCTCTCTACGGCCTGTCGTATGTGTCTCATCCAGGCGTTCCTCTCCTCCCTGGTGGCGGTGTGAACCTCGTACATCTCAGGCCCTGCCGCGGAGGCGGAGATCAGGAACATCCCTCTCTCCTCATTGGCTACTTCCCTCACTATCAGCTTCTGCAGGGGGATCACTGGGGGCTTCTGGTCCTGAGAGGGACAAGGACCAATCAGGAGTCAGAAACATTCTACTAGCGCCCATCTAAATGGACTGAATGGTATTATTAGAAAAGAATAAACCAATAAAATAAAAGTAGAAAATAGTATTATTAGTAGATATAGTAGAAAAGTATGGTGGAAAATGTGAGGACCCTCTATCTCCATTGAGACGTACCACTGCAGCAAATATGAACCTCTGATCTTTCTCCTGCAGGAACACCAGGACATCAGTGAGTAGGAGAGCCAGTGTGTCTGTAGGGGGGGAGAGAGAGAGGGAGAGGGGGGGGGGGTTAGACTGATACAGAACATCACAGCGCCCAGTCAACACAAGCAAAGACCACCAAACTAATACGCTGCTTTATGACCAGACTAAACCTCTGACCTGGCCTTAGTTTTGTTTTCAGCAGTAAACACACACCTTTCAGTCTGCCTGTGGCGGTCTTCCAGTAGACCAGCCCTTTGTGCTGTAGCGCCCTCTGTTGGCCCAGCAGATCCTGCTTGCGGAAGGGTTTGCCGTTCTTCAGCTTGGCCAGACTCTTGTTCTCCACGCGGGCCAACACTTCCTGCAGCTCCTGTCCTCTCTCGTAGTCGCTCACACTCAGGTCCACCGCTGTGATGACGTCACGGATCTGAGCCAGCGCCTGCGACAGCTCTGCATGCTCCTCGCTGCCCTCTGGGGGTGAGAGGACCACAGTGCTTCAGACCAGAGGAAAATAAGATACCTCAGGTTAACCCTTAATCAAGAGCTTGTTTAGTTTAATTTAAATATGTTAGCGCTGGACTGAGCCAAAAGCCAATACACACGGTGGCTCTCCAAGACCAGTGTTGGTGTAAAGACAAGCATCCACACCGCGTGATGTTGGACTGACCGTGTGTGTACTGCAGTATTCTCTCCAGCAATACAGGGTACTTGGTGATGCGCTGAGTCACAAGGAGGATAAACTCTGGCACCTCCCTCCTTCGGACCAGAGAGTTGATACTCTGTTGCTGTGAGGAGGAGAGGTGGAGAGGAGGAGAGGAGGAGAGGGGGAGAGGTGCAGAGGAGGAGAGGTGCAGAGGAGGAGAGGAAGAGGGGAGGAGAGGAGGAGAGGAGGAGAGGAGGAGAGGTGCAGACGAGGAGAGGAGGAGAGGAGGAGAGGAGGAGAGGGGGAGAGGAGGAGGAGAGGAGGAGGGTGGGTAAGAGGTAAACAGAAACACATCAGGACATCAACAGTACACAGTTTACAGGTAATGAACATATCAAGAACCAAACAGACGGTGAAACATAGTGACTGGTGTGTAGAAGTAGTGGATAGGATGATAAGAAGAAAGCCAAAGGAAACTAGGTTAAAGTAGAAACTTACTTTGACAAAGACCTGGAACTTCTTGTTCTGCTGCTGCAGCTCTTTGAAGACGTTGACGGCCTCAGTGTGGTGACTGCAGAACTCCCCATACACCTGCTTCATCCTCACAGCCCCCTCCTCTGAGAACTACACCGCAGGAGGACGTCAGGGGGGTGTGTGTGTGTGTGTGTGTGTGTGTGTGTGTGTGTGTGTGTGTGTGTGTGTGTGTGTGTGTGTGTGTGTGTGTGTGTGTGTGTGTGTCTGTCTATGTGTGTGTCCGCCCACCTGCTGTAGCAGTACATCTCCGATGCGCTGGATGAGGTAATTCCGGTGGTTATCAGGCTGGGCTGACCCATGCCGGCGCTCCAGCAGAGATCCAAACAGATTCCTATGGAACAGCAAGAGAGGGTCCAGACAGGGGAAGATCCGGGCCACGCAGTCCCAGTCCAGCTGGAGCTCCTCCAACATCCCCCTTCGGAACACCTCGGACATGACAGTCAGGGTCTGGATGTGGTGCAGCTCAGTCTGCATCAACTCTGCCCAGGGAGGGGGGATTACAGGAGGGGATTACACACACATACGCACACACTCACACACTCTCCACGCACGCACGCACGCACGCACGCACGCACACTCCATGCACACACGCATGCACGCACGTACACACACACACACACACACTCCACGCATGCACACACACACACACACACACAAACACATGTCTGCATCGTTTCTGAAAGAGAGAAAGAGAAACACACACTCACCATAGATGACGTCCTGACGTTTGATCGTGTGCTTGTCGTGCTGTCTGCAGAACTCTGGGGTGACAGCCAGACTCCAGGACTCCACGTCAAACCCCAGCAGCTCAGCTGATAGGTCGCTGAGCTGGGGGGCGTCGACCGACTCTGTCAGGGGGAAATGGGAGACTCTTCACTCTGTGGTACAGTTTATAGTACATAAGTACAGAGTAAAGTGGCATTTGTCAGGGACTGAGAGACATAACCAATATCTATCTAACCCTAACCCTTTTGCCAGAGTGGTTTGCTTACCCTCTGCTGTGATGGGATGGTCAGTGGAGGGGGACGTCCCTGTGAGCTGTGTCCCCTCCTCACCCAGGGAGACGCTGCCCCACACAGACACACTTCCCTCACTGTCCAGCCCCACCACATCACTCAGCCTCCTGGAGAGGACAGGAGGATAGAACAGACCAGGTTTAGAACAGACCAGGTGTGGAACAGACCAAACAAAAAGTTGCACAAAAAACACACGTTGTTTGTGTGTGTGTGCGTGCGTGCATGCGTGCGTGTATGCATGCATGCGTGCGTGCGTGCATGCGTGCACGTGTGTGTGTGTGTGTGTGTGTGTGTGTGTGTGTGTGTGGTCATATTCACCGGTCTGATGAGACTGATAGGCTCTTGGAGAGAGGCGCTGCAACGTCTCTTCTGTCTCTGGACAGCATGATGGGGAGGGAGGAGGAGGAGGAGGAGAGGGAGGCAGGAGAGCCCTCTCTCACCACAGAGCCTAGAGGGAGGAGAGAGGGGGAGAGGGAGGAGAGAGAGGGAGAGGGAGGAGAGAGAGGAGAGAGAGGAGAGAGGGAGAGGGAGGAGAGAGAGGGAGAGAGAGGAGAGAGGGGGAGAGGGAGGAGAGAGGGGGAGAGGGAGGAGAGAGAGGGAGAGGGAGGAGAGAGAGGGAGTGGGAGGAGAGGGGGAGAGGGAGGAGAGAGAGGGAGAGGGAGGAGAGAGGGGGAGAGGGAGGAGAGAGAGGGAGTGGGAGGAGAGAGGGAGAGGGAGGAGAGGGGGAGAGAGAGGAGAGAGAGAGGGGGAGAGGGAGGAGAGGGGGAGAGAGAGGAGAGAGGGAGAGGGAGGAGAGGGGGAGAGAGAGGAGAGAGAGAGGGGGAGAGGGAGGAGAGAGAGGGAGAGGGAGGAGAGAGGGGGAGAGGGAGGAGAGAGGGGGAGAGAGAGGGAGAGGGAGGAGAGAGGGGGAGAGGGAGGAGAGAGAGGGAGAGGGAGGAGAGAGGGAGAGAGAGGAGAGAGAGAGGGGGAGAGGGAGGAGAGGGGGAGAGAGAGGAGAGAGAGAGGGGGAGAGGGAGGAGAGAGGGGGAGAGGGAGGAGAGAGGGGGAGAGGGAGGAGAGAGAGGGAGAGGGAGGAGAGAGGGGGAGAGGGAGGAGAGAGGGGGAGAGGGAGGAGAGAGAGGGAGAGGGAGGAGAGAGGGGGAGAGGGAGGAGAGAGGGGGAGAGGGAGGAGAGAGAGGGAGTGGGAGGAGAGAGGGAGAGGGAGGAGAGAGAGGGAGAGGGAGGAGAGAGGGAGAGGGAGGAGAGAGAGGGAGAGGGAGGAGAGAGAGGGAGAGGGAGGAGAGAGGGGGAGAGGGAGGAGAGAGAGGGAGAGGGAGGAGAGAGAGGGAGAGGGAGGAGAGAGGGGGAGAGGGAGGAGAGAGGGAGAGGGAGGAGAGAGGGAGAGGGAGGAGAGGGGGAGAGGGAGGAGAGAGGAGAGAGGGGGAGAGGGAGGAGAGAGAGGGAGAAGGAGGAGAGAAGGGGGGAGAAAGTGTCAACAACTGTCAACCATTAGACTTTAGACTTTTTTTTTCAAACTATTTTTTTATTACAATTTGCCTATAACACATATTCTGTCCATGTGCTTTTAATCTATTTTTAATCTTTGTTAATCTATCAATAAACCTCAAACCAACAAAATCCCTCAAAAATATGGCACAAACATCTAAAACAACCAGAGAGAGAACCTCACATTAAGATGTGCAATCATGTCTGTGAGAACTACTCAACCTCAATGTTCTCCCACTATGTGTTGTCCTGGAACAAATGCACATACACACACACACACACACACACACAGAGACACACACACACAGAGACACACACACACACCACACACAGAGAGAGAGCGACACACACACACACACACACACACACACACACACACAGAGACACACACACACAGAGACACACACACACACCACACACAGAGAGAGAGCGACACACACACACACACACACACACACACAGAGAGAGAGCGACACACACACACACACACACACACACACACACACACACACACACACCACACACAGAGAGAGAGCGACACACACACACACACACACACACACACACACACACACACACACACAGAGACACACACACACAGAGACACACACACACACACACACCACACACACACACACACACACACACACACACACACAGAGAGAGAGCGACACACACACACATACACACACACACCACACACACACACACACACACACACACACACACAGAGCGACACACACACACACACACACACACACTGTCCCTACAGCCCTGTGCACTTTAACCCCCTCCTGAGACGGGTTAAACTTTAACACTTTAAAGGGGAGGAGGGAGAGGAGGGAGGAATGACTAACTTTGTGGGGGAGACGAGGAAGGAGAGGAGAAGGGGAGGGAGAGGACGGAGGAATGGCTAACTCACTCTGTGGGAGGGTTGAAGCTTTGTTCTTCGTCAGCGCTGCATTTTTCTCCTGAGGCTTCTGTGGACACAAAAATCACATCAATATTAATAGAAGCCACTTAGCTCATTAGTGTATTACTTATGGACCAGTCTGTTTTAAGATGTAGCAAAGACCAGGCTAGCACTGTGTACGGTATAATATTACTTGATTGCATTCACAAGACAGCCAGGACACAAGAGTTTCAGCACTGCTAGCTTTAACGTACATTATAACCTACAGTACCTGTCAAAGGTTTGGACACACCTTGCCAAGAGTGTGCAAAGCTGTCATCAAAGCAAAAGGTGGCTACTTTGAAGGATCTAAAATATAAACCATATTCTGGTTTGTTTAACACTTTTTGGTTTACTACATAATTCCATATGTGTTCCTTCATAGTTTTGATGTCTTCAATATTAATCTACAATGTAGAAAATAATAAAAAATAAAGAAAAACCATTGAATGAGAAGGTGTATCCAAACCTTTGACTGGTACTGTGGCTCAGTTGGTAGAGCATGGCGTTAACAATGCTTAGGTTGTGGGATTCGATTCTCTCTGGGACCGTATACACTGAAAAATGTATGCAACTGTATGTAACTCACTGCAATGTAAGTCGCTTGGGATAAAAGCGTCAGCTAAATGGTGTATATAAATGGCTGCACTAACGAGGTCAAAGGTCATGCAGGTGGGTTATTTGCTCTTAGGTACAATACCTTCCCACAGGCTGCAGCAGAGTCCCGGCAGCCTTTATGGACACTCAGAGAACAGCCTTTATGGACACTCAGAGAACAGTCTGTGGAAGACAACAACCAGTGGCTAGAGTCACAGTGACCATATACTAGTACAGTACCACAGTGACCATATACTAGTACAGCACCACAGTGACCATATACTAGTACAGCACCACAGTGACCATATACTAGTACAGCACCACAGTGACCATATACTAGTACAGTACCACAGTGACCATATACTAGTACAGCACCACAGTGACCATATACTAGTACAGCACCACAGTGACCATATACTAGTACAGCACCACAGTGACCATATACTAGTACAGCACCACAGTGACCATATACTAGTACAGCACCACAGTGACCATATACTAGTACAGCACCACAGTGACCATATACTAGTACAGTGAGCACCAAGGTCAGGGTTGAGTAACTGTCCTACATATCAGCACCAAATGTACACATCTATGATTCCTGGATAGAGTGATGCCTGATAGAAGAACTACACTGAAGCCATTGCTGGTTATTAACGGTCCTCTGTGGCTCAGCTGGTGGAGCATGGCGCTAACAACGCTTAGGTTGGGGGTTTGAATCCCGCTGGGACCATATATACTGAGAAATGTATGCACTCACTGCAATGTAGGTCACTTTGGATAAAAGCGTCAACTAAATGGCAGATATATTAATCAAACTTTGTGTGCACTGTGATATCAAGAAGTGGCTTCCTCTTTTCATCTCCACTGCTTCCTCTTTTCCTCTTGATCGTATTGGTGAAAAAAACATGGATGATGAGGTCATAAGAGGAGAGGAACCAAGGAGACTAAGATACTGTATGTGTAACAGCCCCTACCGGTCGCCAAGAGGGACACACAGTACAGGACAGCACAGTACTCACTAGAACACTGCAGAAGCTCCTTCCCAGGGACAGGCTTGTCACACACAACACAGACAGAAGGACCAGACGGAGACACCGGTACAAACTGGTGTCCGTTTGTCACTCCTGTCTTCTCCTTTCCCTCCTTCACCTCTTTCCCCTTTACCTGCGGAGTAACAGGATGTAGTTCGGTCATTTCACTGATGCTGTTATCCATAGCCACATTCAAACCACATTCAAACCTGTTATCCATAGCCACATTCAAACCACATTCAAACCTGTTATCCATAGCCACATTCAAACCATATTCAAACCTGTTATCCATAGCTACATTCAAACCATATTCAAACCTGTTATCCATAGCTACATTCAAACCACATTCAAACCTGTTATCCATAGCCACATTCAAACCACATTCAAACCTGTTATCCATAGCTACATTTAAACAAGGAAGCTGAAACAACCGCATAATATGATCCTTTCCCCCTTTTCATTGTGTCCTGTTGCTAAGATCTGAGGAGAGGGAATTTTCTCTCTCTCTCCAAATAAAGTCTCCCTCCTCAGACAACGCCCCCCCCCCCCCCCCCCCCACCCCCCAGAACAGGAGACCTGACAGAGGCGTTTTCAGTGAGGGGATTTTGGTGGCCGGTAAACTCTTCACAGTAGCAGCCTCTCACTTTTAACAAAAGCATATTTGTGGGTATTCTTTTTTAGGAGTAAAGAAAAAGAGAATACCCCAAAAACACAAAAGTGAATCTTTCGTTAGAATCGTGCTTCTCTGCCTCACCTTGGTCTTGTTCCGTGTGCTGGACATCCTGCTCTTGAGGAAGCTAAAGGTCCGGCTGACTTTGTACTTCTCCGACTCGACCTTGGATGGAATGATGTACTTATCCCACTCCTCGTCCTCGATCCTGTTCCAGCAGAGTTGTCATATCTCAGTGAAGAAGGGTTAACCCTAACCCTCTGGGAGGGGGGGGGGGGGGGGGGGTCACTGTGTTCCAACCCAACACATAACACACCTGATCAACTACTTATCGAATCAGGGTTTTCAATCTGGACCCAGAGTAGTGTAATCAGGTGTTAGTGTTGGCCTGGAACAAAAGTCTGCCCACACCGCAGCCCTCTGCAGGAGGGGGGGGTTATCTACCCCCTGGTCTAGACCATCTCTCTTAGTAACATGCTTGGCATGCTTGGAAGTTCTGAATAAATGAACAGTTACTATGGCTCTAGTCTAAGCTATTCATAGCATGACCTTGACAAGGTGCAATTCATAATATGTTAGCTATTCACATCGCTAGCTACAGTAGGCATTCAAGGTGAAAGGAATGGACCGAAATATGTCACACGGAGAGTTTCTGTTGACCACAACTGAGTAGGACTGTAGAGGACATGCTGTTCAGTCTTTCCATGACAAAGCAGGTCCCAACTGAACCATACGGTTCTGGTCTGGTCCACTCATTTCACTGTCAGCTGACCAATGCAGTGGTGAGGGGTTAGTGTGGTTATCAGGACTGAATAAATGATAGCTGTAAACCGAAGATGTTGTAAGATGATTAGAATGGGGTTAGAAGGGTTAGAATGGGTTAAGCCAGGCAGGGTGGTCTACTCATGCGTGGCAGGGGGTGCCATGGAGGGCGTGTTGGTGACGTACTCTTTGAGGAACTCTGAGAGGGTTAGGTGTTGGAGTGATGCGTTTCCCTCCTCCTCAGCAGACTGGGCCCGCTTACGGAAACCCAGGTCCCTACATGGTAAAACACACCTTTTAACTACAGTACCAGTCAAAGGTTTGGACACACCTTCTTGTTCAATGGTTTTTGGTCATTGAGACTTGATACATTGGAAGTAACCTTCACTGAAGAATTGTGGGCTTTAGCTCTGTAGGCTAACAGTCTTTGCTCAAGCAGGTTTGATATAAAGTCAGTAACAAATGGATATCTGCAGTACACCCTACATACTCTACTACACCCTACATATTCTACAGCGTGATATTACGTTTATCCAGCTAGTTTATAGAATTAAATACTCTGAAGATGGAGTATACCGTAGAATATGTAGCTACCAGGGGAGGCTGGTGGAGGTAGAAATCGGAGGAAGGGTTCATTGTAATGCATGGAATGGAATGAGGAATGGTATCAAACACACGTTCATTCCAATGAGCCAGTCCTCCGGTTTCTACCTCCACCAGCCTCCCCTGGTAGCTACTGTAGAACATGAAAATCATCCATCCTAGTTAAAATGGATGCCATTTAGAATGTTGATGTTGGAAGGGAGTAATATGTTCCGTCTGTCTGGAGTGGTAATGTAGACATTGACAGAATGGAGTGGTAATGTAGACATTGACAGAATGGAGTGGTAATGTAGACATTGACAGAATGGAGTGTGTCAAGCTTCAGTAAGCTAACAATACAACCATCTCCTAGGACTCTTTCCTCTGTTAGAAATGTATTAATGCTGTTTTAGCAATGTATTAGGGAATGAAACATTTCCTATCAATGAGTAGTAGTTGGTTTAAATATGAATTATGGATGATATGACGTGACATTGAACAGTAAATGGTGGAGTAGAACATTTAGAAGATGTAACAGAGTCACAATTACAATTTCCATAGTTAGTCACAACATTCTATAACTCTTTGTGTCATTCTTGTCTGGAAGTAAACATCTATGTTCAGAGATGAAGTCCGTTGTTTGGGGAAAGCCCTGCGTCTCTGTGTTTACTCAGGGTTATTTTGAGGAGGTAATCAGAGCGTATTCTGGCCCGTGGACCTTGTAACAGGATGTATGTCACATCCTGCCCAGCCAGACCCCGACCACAGGTTAACACTGGAGAGGCAGCTTGGACCTACAGTAGCTGGACACACACACACACACACACACACACACACACACACACACACACACACACAGAGAACATCCTGCCCTGCCAGCCTCTGACCACAGGTCAACACTGGAGCGGAGAGAGAGGCTGTTTGTTCTAAAGGGACCGCCTGAGCTGCACAGATTCAACAGTCTTTCCAAAGTCTATGAAAAGAAAGACTGTTCTTACCTTTTCTCTCTGGGTGTCTCAGTCAAGCTGAAGGCTCTCTGTTCTGTAATTGTAAATAAAACATAAACATAACCAGGTATAAAAATGGTCAAAGTAATGTGAGGACACATTTTGTTATTATAATTTTTGACTTTGTTTGATCGTTGTGTTTGAGTAAAAAGTAGTAAAAAGTAGTCAAGTCAAATCAATTCAGAACCGCAAGACACATTAAGAATCAATAAGAATGTAATCTGTAAAGGGAGGAAGAAAAGTAGGCATTAGAGTCTCTCTAAAAGGCCTTGATCCAATATGCCCCCACAGGGAGAGAGGAAATACACACAGGAAAATGATGCTTAGGAAGTGCAGAGAGAGAGAGAGAGAGAGAGAGAGAGAGAGAGAACAGGAGGCAGAGGAAAAACAGAAACAACAGACAAACAGCAGTGTTGCCAAACAATTCCCCGAAACAGAACTAAAACAATCCCCCAAAAAGAGAACCAAAACAAGACCTCTTCAAATTGAGTAGAACTGAGAGAATTTCCCCAAGAGAACCAAAAGCCTCAGAGTACTAAACAAATGCCCATTGTATATCTCAAGTTTCCATTTCCAAATAGTTAGAGGAATTAAAATAGGTCCATGTACTAGTAGTCATAGCTTCCCATCACCATTAAGCCAGCCTTCACAGTGCACTATATATACTGTATGTCCCACATCTGCAGCAAGAGGCACGACACCTCAAAATACCAAAGAACACACCATCTTCACCATAGACTAGGCCATAATACCCTTAGAGAGCCAACCAAATCACAACATGCTCCAGCCCGAGGGTGCGTTCACCACAACAAGTGTTCCCGGGGTGCTTTGGGATAGGGTACTTACTAACTGTGTTGAGGCGAGAGAGGGATTTAGAGAGAGAGAGAGCTTGGAGGAGGGAGCGACCACTGCTGCTGAACGCACCATCTACAGTACAGGTATAAGGATGGCTCAATGAACGGGGGTGAGGATACACACACACACACACGCATACACACACACATACACACACACGCACGCACGCACGCACGCGCGCACACACACACACACACACACACTGTCTAATCCTTCTTCATCTAGTTCTAGACACATGGCAGATGCGACCAGTCCTCTGGAAGGGAGAAGTCAGAGGGCACAGGGGGTGAAAGTTCACTGACCTTCTGACAGGTCGGAGATGGCAGCGTCTCGGGTGAACAGGGGGCGTGAGGGCCGGGCCTTGGGCGAGGAGTAGGAATAGGAGCGCAGACGAACCTCCGCCTCTCCAGGATCCTGAGGGAACGCCAACGGAGGACGGGAGAGAACCAATGGCTTTGGTTTTATAAAGACGTTACACACTGTGTGTGTGTGTGTGTGTGTGTGTGTGTGTGTGTGTGAGTGTGTGTGTGTGAGAGTGTGTGTGTTTTTTGTGCGTGCACGTACGTACAGTACCTTGGCATGTGTGTGAGTGCAGTCGGAGTGTGTGCGGTTGAAGTCTGGGGAGGTGTCAAAAGAATCCCTCTGGTCTCCAGAGCCGGGCTGGAGGGGGGGGCATTTCCGTGGAGATGAGGATGGGAGGGAGAGGGGGGAGTGGCCCAGTGCGTCCTCCTCCCCACTGTCACACTCAACAGCATCCAGACTGGGACTACAGAGAGACACAAAACCACGTCACGACAACAGAAACAAGGCAACAAGGCAACAAGGGATTCAACAGCACATCAATACATCAAGAGCACTTGACATCAAAACAGCACCACAACACTGTAGCCTACGTCATACAGAACCACAAAGACTTCTGTACTAAGGTTAAAACAGAAGGTTTTGGTGGAAAGGAAAGTACTGACGATATGTTATTATACATGGTCTGAAATGAAAAGTGTCACTTTAAAACACGCTGAGCTCCTGAACAATGAGAATATGGCTCGATTGTGTTCAAGCTTCCTGTGACTTTCTCCCCCACCACTAAGAGTACAGCCACTGTACTGGTAGTCCGAAAATCTCTGTCCTAATCTTAGAGACATGTTAAGTCACAGGACTTTTTTTCTTTTTTCAACGAATAACCATTGAATAGTCCTAATATACTCAACCAACGAACAACAAAAACAGATTAGTAGGTAGATTAGTATTACTCCCAGCTTGCATTTCGACCCTCTTTTAGACCTAGAAGGTTAATTAGCAGATGCTCTTGTCAAAAGCGACTCACAATAAGTTGCTTTTCATACTTTCATTTTCAACTGCTAAAAGACAACGACGTATCATTGGTTCTCCCCTACCTCAGAACACAGGTCTCCCCAGGCGGGCTGCTTCCTCTCTGACTGAACCCAGAGGAGTAGGGGAGGCTTGGCTGGGTCTGACGGCTCTGGCCCCCCTCAAAGGAAGGGAAGGGGGAGGTGGAAGGGGGGGAAGGAAAGGGGGAGGAGGGCGAGAAGTGAGAGGGCTCCTCCCTGTGGGAGGCCATGGTGATGGGGCTCAGGGACCCTCTCTCCCTACCCCGTGACTGGAATGGGTGAGGGAAGGAGGATGGGTGTCTGTCCTGGAGTTGGGTTCCTGAGTCAGGGGGACTCCCGGTGAACGGGTCCCAGCGTGGGTTGCCCCTCAGGGCCACTGAGCCAACATCCTCCCCCCTGGGGGAGCTGCGGTATTTTATATCCACGTCATCCACCTGGATGGGAGAGGTGAAGGGTGAGAGGTCAATATGGGGATCCATTCAACCAACCAGCTAGCAGGAGGAAACCTAGCTTTACCTAGGAATACTGTACATGATGCAACACCTAACCAACTCCAAATCACCTCATCAACCGCCATCGACCAGGTTGACTGTACTGAGTGTAAAAGACTTACAATAGCCCTTTGTCTACTGTTAGCTGTTTACCCTGCTTCCACACTGTGCAACACTGTAGGTTCTATGTGACGCATTGTACCGAGTGAGCTGTGATTTTTATTGTGTAAAACCGAGAGAGATTGTATTTCCTTGTGGAGTAGTGGGACAACCTGGCTGTGTGTAATAACCTGGCTGTGTGTAATAACCTGGCTGTGTGTAATAACCGTGGTTATGTGTGTAATAACCTGTCTGTGTGTAATAACCGTGGTTGTGTGTAATAACCGTGGTTATGTGTAATAACCGTGGTTATGTGTGAACTCACCTGGTCCACCAGCATGGCGTTGGCATACACCTGGTCCTTGCCCTGGATCATGGCTGAGAGTCTGGCAGCTGCAGCCTGAGTGGAGGACGGGGCCGGGGTCCCCCTCATCGACTGGCTTTTCTCTACACACCGGAGGAGAGGGAGAGAGGGAAGGGAGAGAGGGAACGAGGGATTGGTCAATTTACAGGGTTTCCACAGAAATGCTTAGTCGCTATTCACAAACAGAGGAAGTGACATTTACATCCAGGGCGGTAGCTTGTCATTGTTTGGGACTCCAACATCCCACAGTTTCGGCATGACTCCAAATCCAGACATGACTCTCAAAGTGTCCATTCTCAGTATTGCTGACCAACTGGTGAAGAAAACGTTATGCAAAGTTTGCGTGAAAATTCCAGTACTCTCAAGTTAGAATTGTGACCTAATAATAATAATAATAATATCTACATAGATATACAGAATATAAGGATTTAAGACAGTGTGCTGGGATTGTTTCTTTCATCTCATTTGTGTTTTGGTTTTACCCTGCACCTTTGTTGATCATTGTGTGTGTGTGTGTGTGTGTGTGTGTGTGTATACATGTATGTGGGTATGGTCCCCACTGAGTGAAAATAACCCCTGGCGAGCACACAGTAGTATTCACACAGAGATCTCTGACACAGTAGGGTCACTGTGACCTGTTCCGTGGCAGGGTATGTTTAATACAGGGAAACGTTTCCCCTCTCAAAACACACACCTCCCCCTGGGATTCTACACTCAAAACATGACACAAAACACACATGGCTTTTCCTCAGGACTACAAACCCCTTCTTTGTTTACACTGGTGTAGGACTAAGTTGACTACCAAATGGTGTGTGAAAAATAGCTTTATCCTAACTTCACCCTTTTATAAAGATGGATTGAAGACGGCGGTTTTGGTAACGTGTCACTGTAGTGGATGTAGTTCACAGAGAGTTATGCTTGTGTAAGAAGTGACCTTGTCTGAGACCCGAGGACGTTAACTCCCAGAACTAATGTCCTGGCTCCAGCTAATGTGGTTAGGAGTTGCATTGAAAACCCAGGTTTGGTATCCAGACAAGTAGCTCTGTACAAACAACATTGGGTCTTCTATACCCTTGATGTAGAGCTATGATCAAACTTCCCAGAAAGTTATAATACAGGCAGTTATAATACTTAACAATGAACTTAACTAGATGAGGCAGTTTAATGACTTCGGTTTTGTTTCGGCCCTAAAAACAGTCTGACTTTCCGTCTAACTTAACAGTGTTCTATAAAGAGATACATGGTTTATCTGTGTTTTCACTCCGTCAGAGGGGAGAAGTGGAGCGGTCCTGGTCGGGAATAAGTTAGGAAGACAATTGGCTGTGCTTCTCGTAGGCCGTGTGTCACGTAAATCTGGAGTTACACACTGACGAGCTGACCAGATGAGCCCCCATCCCCAACAAACAGGAGAAATACACTCAAGTCCACAACAAACCACCAGAATGTAAGTAAGTTCAAGTCCACATGAAACCTGCCTTTCTTCCTTTTTCTGTTCTCATAAATCCCTCAACCCACAACCGGGCGAGCTCTAATCCACATCCAGTCACTAGCGTCAAATCAAATCCTCATCAAATCACTCGTCAACATCAAATCCACATCAAACCTCTTGAATCCGACCAGCCAAAGACGTGGGCATGACATCATCAAAGCTGCCACAGGGGCGAGAGTAATAGTCCATATGCAACCACCAAACAGTGGGATGAGTTCTTGTCCAGTTCCAAACCACTACAGAAGCTTGAATCCAGATCAATATTATTTTCATCATATAAAATGTACATGTTACAAAAATACACGTCTGTTACAGCACGTCCCAGGATGCACTCCACCAGAGGATTAGTACCTGGATCTGACCCATGAAAAACAACACACACGGGCCCACATAAGACCACCACGGGAACCTGTCAATTAGATCTGGTTCTGGCTCCGACCCAAACCCACAGCAGCAGGTCGGGCCCCCGAGGGCCTGATCATTCACACTCTGTCTGTGGCCTTGGCTTCTCTGCCCCATAAACACTGTCTCAGTGAACATTTCTGTCAGAGCCGGGATCTGTGTTTAACATTAGTTAACTAGGACAATAACAGTGAGACAGGCATCTCATATGACTGGTGAGGGGGGGCCAGATGGGATCGGCTGGGAGGTTTTCTTATCACTAGCAGTATTACGGTACGGTCTGCTTATTCAAATCAACTGCAGCTATACATGTAGCAATATATAGTTCGTTTTAGCCCTGAATCAAGCCAAGTGGTACTTGTCCTGATTCGGGGCTAAGCTTGATTCAACAAGTATTTCTGATTTTAAACTGAGTGCCCAAGAACTTGTACTGTGTATGCATTTACAGTAGCACTGCCTGTAGGGTAACAGCAACAGAGAGAGAGAGAGAGAAAGAAAGAGAGAGAGAGAGAGAAAGTGAGAGAGAGAGAGAGTGAGAGAGAGAGAGAGAGTGAGAGAGAGAGAGAGAGAGAGAAAGAGAGTGAGAGAGAGAGAGAGAGAGAGAGAGAGAGTGAGAGAGAGAGAGAGAGAGAAAGAGAGTGAGAGAGAGAGAGAGAGAGAGAGCGAGAGAGAGAGAGAGAGAAAGAGAGAACGAGAGTGAGAGAGAGAGAGAGAGAGAGAGAGAGAGAGACAGAGAGAGAGAGAGAGAGAGAGAGAGAGAGCGAGAGAGCACCACAGAGGCCGAGACAAAGACAGCAGTCAGTGCCAGGTTTACAGGAAGGGCTGTTTAAAGTAGAGCGTGCCCTTCCAACATGCGAACAGACCCCAGGGAGAGTGAAGGGGGATGAAGGAGTGAGAGAAGGAGAAGGAGGGGGCAGGGATGAAGGGAGTGAGAGAAGGATAGGAGGAGGGGGCAGGGCCCTTTCCAAGGTTCCCTCTGTTTGGAGGCTGTTGTGATTCATGTAAGAAAGAGAAACACAAGATTTAAACAGTGAAACGGTTCAATTTGTCATTGAGAGTTATTGAGATCAAAGTGGTCCTGTGTTGCAGTGTTGTTGGAATGGAACTTGTTTTGCATTAGGAGATCATTCTCACACTCGGTCAACTCTGCATGAATCAAACTGTCTTCTCTCTTCTGGATGGAACTGGAAGAAATGCAAGTGCAAAATTACAAAATCTTGGTAAAAAAAAAAAAAAGTAGTACAACAGCAGTGTCTTGTTTCCTCAATGTTCTTGAAAACAACTTGAATCATTAGAACAACATCCACTAAAATCCCTAAATCCAGTTAGTTAGTTATGCCACCTGCACCGTTTAAGAACCCAGTCCAAGCATCACACAGTGTTCACACTGTATTTACATTTCAACATATTACTCAGCCAGAGAAATCCAAGAGAAGGCACATCTACAAACAAATCTACTGTACGCGCAGAATGAAGAAATAAACCTTCACACAGCTGAAATCACGTCTTCGTTCACAGGTGCTCGGACCACACACTGTCCCCGGCTATACTTACAAAACGAACACACAAAAACATGTACTCACCCAGACGAACATTAATACATTTTTATTTAAAAGGTAGACCTATACACAAAGTGGCCACTCAGCATTTAGCAGAAAAAATAACAGTCTGATAGTCTGAACAGTCTGAAAAATAACATATCTGATAGCATCAATCACAGTTATGGAGCAATAACATGCGTTATCTCCTGTAGCTCCACAGAGGAACAACAAGAGGAGAAGGAGACTGGAGGTGGGCCATGACTCAGACATGGCAGTAACTCGATCTCTCACACACACAGCTGAACTGTTCCACCGCACTTTAAAAAAACAGTTTTTGACAGTTATTCTCAGCGCTCGGTGTTTAGTTAAGGACAGGAGGAGTTCTCTCTCACTCAACGGCTTCTTTCCAGTACCTACGTTCAATAAAGCGCAGGGAATGCATCGTTCTGGTTAAGTTATTCAAGAACTAACTATGTTTACTGCAAGAACAAGATTAAAGGATTGGATAGAATACTTCTGGACATCAGAACCAGTGGTTTTTGCGACTTAGCAATTTAGTTATAGGCCAGGACTGGGCCAAACTATGTCCATAAAAACAGATCATTATAATCTTGATTAAAAGAGACATAATCTGGGATTGTTAAGCCATCCTCGAGAGTAAAGCTCAGCAGTTCACTGGCCGGAGGGTCTGTCATCGACACCAGCAGTCACACAGAGGGCAACGTTTTGTCAATGTTTACGGCTGCTTACTCCATTAAAGAAAGAACGTGCGGTCTGGAACTCTGGAGATGTCGAAAGCTCCGACCAGCAGCGGAATCCTAGAGAGGACATCTGACATTTCCGCGACTAGCTGTCAGCTATCACGTTACATCATTAGCAAACACACACGTATCTCCTTCTGACGGGGTACAGCGTAACGGGGACGGATGGATGAAGCTAAGTATGGGTAATATGAACAAGGACAATTTAGCTTCAATCCACTAAAATAAACACAGACGGAAACTGCCAAGAAGACTGTGGTGATACTGTGTTGATGTTGGTGGAACATGGTGAATCTCAGTGTCTCTGAAATGCCCTTGACTTGGGAACATGAGGGTTGAGATGGAGGAGGGAAACACCAACCGCACGACCTGCCGATCTAAAGCATTGAAATCTCTCTTTCCAGCACCAAACGACATGCAGCGCTCTGGCAAACACTGCAACAAGGTTAGCATGCACGCGGGGGGAAACACAGTATGCGTGCACAGTTGTCAACATCCGAATGGTCACATTGTTTCCAAATGATAGATCTTCCACAGATGGAAAGGTTGGGGAGGGAAAATATGCTTAAAAGCAATAAGGAAGCATTCACTTGGCCTGTAATCATCTTCTAGTCCACTGACACCAATCATCAAACTGAGGATAATCCATCCATGCTGAGCCAAGAAAACCTCAATTTCTCGGCTGAAACATTATTATACTGCAGTGAAACAAGCCTGAAAAAAATGGAGCCATTACATTTTTTTTTAAAGAGAATCGGATAAATTGTCACTCTGTCATTACCTTGTTTGTTTGTCTTCCTGCGTATCCTCATCTTAGGGAAGGAGGGCAGGAGTAGTTAAAGGGAGAGTCAGAGTCTGAATCCATTGCCTCAGAGAACCCAGCTCTCTGGTGAAGGCTTTAATGCTGAAACACTTTGGTTTTCAAAGGAGAAAAAGAAGCGCCTAATTCATTGAAATTCCACTTTCTTTCTGAATATCTCTTGCATGTTCGGTTTGGATGTTCCCCTGGTTGGACTGCGACTAGTGGGCGGTAGACGTATTCCTTTCTGCAAAGTCTGTAGTGGAGGCACACTGACACTTCAGCACTGGGCCAGCATGTTACCCTGTCTCCCCCCTCCCTGTCCCTCGTCAAAACTCCACCTCCCCCGTCTCCCACCCCGGCCGGCCAGTAGAACCAAGACCACTCTATCTCCTTTCTTCCCTCTCTCTCTCTCTCTCTCTCTCTCTCTCTCTTTCTCTCTGTTTAGCTCTCCATCTTTCCCTCACTCACCCACCACACACAGCAGAGTGAGCAAGAGAGAGAAAGGAAAATAGAGAGTAGTGGCTGGGGGGTGGGGGGTGGGGGGGGTGGACTAACACATGTGAAGGGGGAGGGGGGGGGTGCAGTGAGGAAGGGAATGAGAGACTGAAGGCAGACAAACTGAAAGGCAGACAAACAGAGGACAGAAGAGTGTCCTCAGATACTCCACGGAAGGCAAACACGAGAGCAAACAGATTATCCGGAGGAATCCACTGGAGAGACTCAGACACGGAGAAATCATTAACTCCTATGTCTCAGAGTTAATGCTGGCTACAGATCACTCTTCAGTACTTCTAGTAACATATCACTCACGTAATATAGTATGGTACTGCACACACAACACAACTCAGACCAAACACTTCAATACATCTTCCCTCTCTCTCTCTCTCTCTCTCTCTCTCTCTCTCCCTCTCTCTCTCCCCTCTCCTCCCCCCCTCTCTCTCTCTCCCTCTCCCTCTCTCTCTCTCTCTTCCTCATTCTCTCACCATATGAAGAACAGACTGTGGGTGTGTAGAGGCAGACTGCCAGATCAGCAGCCGCAGCAATGAGAGGGCTGAAGTCTCTCTGTCTTTCTCATACTATTTCTCTCTCTCTCTCTCTCTCTCTCTCTCTCTCTCCCCTCTCTCTCTCTCTCTCTCTCCCCCCCTTTCTCTCTCTCTCCCTCTCTCTCTCTCCCTCCCTCTCCCTCTCTCTCTCTCTCTCTCTCTCTTTCTCTCTCTCCCTTCCCTCTCCCTCTCTCTCTCTCTCTCTCCTCTCCCTCTCTCTCTCTCTCTCTCTCTCTCTCTCCCTCTCTCTCTCTTTGTCTCTCTTTCTCTCACCATAAAGTTGTGAGAGTACAGTGAGAGAACAGGGAGGATGGAGGCAGCAGGAGGAGGGACTGGGACCTGTGAGTCTGTTTCAGCCCCACTACTGTTGGCTACGACAGCACGACAGCATGACAGTCCTCGCCCGCCAGGAGCTCAACATATAAGAACAAAAACATAGAGAGAGAGAAAACCAAAAGGAGGAGGCGAGAGAGAGACTGGTGTGGAGGATCTTTAGGGGAGGCATTTGAGATGAGGGAGAGAGGTGTAGGGAGAGAGGAAGGGAAGAAAGAGAGGACGTAGAGGTTCTGTGAGGGAGTTGTGGAGGTAACGGTGTCTGCGTGGAGTCTGGGAGGCTAAATCCGCTTTTTCCATTCACTAATTAGATCCTGCCAGACAAGGTCACAGGCTCTCGTGAGTCTCCTCATTTGAGCAGTGTCAAAGTCTGGCAGTTTAACAACTTTCCCTCTCTCTCTCTCTCTCTCTCTCTCTCTCTCTCCCTCAGAGTCGCTCCTACCCCCTCTCTTCCCCCCTTTGCCCCCCCCCCCCCCTCTGTCTCTCTCTCTCTTCTCTCTCTCTCTCTCTCTCTCTAGGAACACAACAGGATCCAGTGAGCAGTTTTTTACGACAGATCCTCCATTCTTACTCTCCTCTCCCTGAGCAACACAACACGCTGCTGGATATCTACATTCAGCGCAGTCTGGCAACCCCCATTCAGTCCCCCCTTCTCCTCTTTCTCTCCCTCCCTCCCTTCCTCCTCTCCTCTCCCCTGCATTCGCTCTCTCTCTCTCTCACACAAAACTCCTTTCTTCAGCAGTAGAGAGGGGAGCCCCTCAGGATGGAGTGGCCTTTGCTGTTTGTTCACTAAACTCACGTTAAAATG
>NC_139661.1:22684172-22691672 GCF_951799395.1 Argentina silus
ATACAAATTGACTTGTTGAATCATTGGCAAACACCACACTTGTTTGCAAAAAGGCTGGAGGTAAATTGTAATGCATGAGAGATGACAAATATTTAATGAATGCCGGTGTTAGGAATGCCTGATGAGGAATTTAGATTCCTCTGGGGTAAAGTAACTATTAAGATACTGGAACAACTGCCTGTATAAAATCTGAGTCACATCTCGTAAGATTGTTTTTTCAAGTGTAACCACAAATTGAGGGGAAACAGATGAAAATAGCAATACTATGACCTCTGCTTCCTTAACGAACCAGACCGAGCTTTTCACTGCTGCTGGCTGATGGAGGTCAGAGGCCTGTCACTGAACAGAGAGACTGGTAAACCTGTTAACACTATGGTGCACAGGCACTATACAAACACACACACACACACACACACACACACGCACGCACACACACACCACACACACACACACACACACACACACACACACACACCCCCACACACACACACACACACACACCCCCACACACCCACACACACACCACACACAACACACACACACACACACACACACCCCACACACACACACACACACAGACACATACACACACACACACACACACACACACACACACACACACACACACACACAGATGACTAAACCATTACAGAGTGAAAACAACACCGACCACAGGATATAAAAATTACAGTTGTCCAGAGCCAAGTGTAAAAGCCTGATCTCTCTCATGTAGCCACGCATTCTTACATAGGCCTCCGTCTGCTCTGGTCCCATACCGGCCAATCATTAACCCACAGGATGTTCCCACTGTCAAATCCTTCCCCCACCAGAGCAGCCCAACCGGATTAGGATGAAGTTACACTGATCTAAGGTCAGTTTACGGTTTTCCCACCCTTACTGTTCAGGGCTGGATCTGGGTCTGGTAAGCTGATGCTAGGCCTGTGCCTATGAGAAACGTCTGGCCAGAGTCATAAAAACACCCTCAGAACCACAATCACAGCTAACACAGAGTGACAAGACTCCAAGAACTCTCTAGAGGGGCCAAACCAAGGCCTGCCAGGGGGCAGAAATATGATCCTACATTCTGTGTGATTATTTCAAGTTCAAATTCAAGTCTGCTGTTACCCAGATAACCAGTCAATACAAACTGAAACTAATGAACATTACACCAAAAGTCCTAGTTGTACCAAAAACAACTGATTTCCAGACTTTTTGATACAACTCAGACCCCTGGCCAGGAGACCCCATTTCATGTTGTGGAGAGAATCTGATGATAATTAAAAAAAACTTGATTTACCGGAGTCTGAGATTGATGGTTCTTCCTCCTCACCCTCCTCTTCCTCATTCAAACAAAACATGAGTGGCTCTTCAAAGACCTGAATGGAGACATAGACACACAAAGAGACTTTTCAACGTGACACACACACACACACACACACACACACACTGAGGCTCTCCATCATGCTACTGTACATACAATTACGGTGGACGCAAAAGAGGAGTGGGAGGTATACCGCACATGCCTGTGTGCGTGTGTGTGTGTGTGTGTGTGTGTGCGTGCGTGTGTGTGTGTGTGTGCGTGTGCGCGTGCGTGTGTGTGTGTGTGTGTGTGTGTGTGTGTGTGTGTGCATGTGCGTGCGTGTGTGTGCGTGCGCGTGTGTGTGTGTGTGTGCGTGTGCGTGCGTGCATGCGTGTCTGTGTGTCTGTGTAGTCAATTAGCTGACCACCTGCATCACATAAACCTCTCCTGGAGGTTGTAACACTCCTGTGAACATGATCACACAGTCATACACACCACTCCTTTCTCTCCATGAACACACACCACACCTCTCACAAAATCTACTGTTCACCGGCTGGATGCCAGCCCACACCTCAACAATGCAGTAGAGTGGAACAGAGTTGAGCATTGAGGAGAAATGAACCAGGACTCCATAGTGATCCTCACGGTTCTGTAGTACCTGTTGTACCATTGAGGAGTGAGGTATGCCACATAGCCCAGCACACATATGGAATTATGTAGTAAACAAAAAAGTGTTAAACAAACCAGAATATGGTTTTATATTTTAGATTCTTCAAAGTTGCCACCATTTGCTTTGATGACAGCTTTGCACACTCTTGGCAAGGTGTGTCCAAACTTTTGACTGGTCCTGTATGTAGAATGGGATATCTTACACTGCCATCTATAGAGTGTGCAACTCAGGAGTGGAAAGCGTTAGGATAGTACTTTACTTCACGTTTTCCATTTTCACTGGTATTTTCTCAGGAAAATTATGTGGTAACAGTGGAGACGTTCTGGTACTTCCTTAAAAAAAAAAATACGCAATTGATATCTACCTGGAGTTACATATATATACCTGGTTATACTGAATCCCAAATAAAAGTAATTGATAGGAAAGGATTGTGTGTTACCTGTGAACACCTGGTTATTGTGTGTTACCTGTGAACACCTGGTTATTTCTATACTGTCAAATAAAGAGCTACTTATTCAGTACTTACGTTTACCGCGGTCGTGTCTCTCCCAGTCAAGGCAGGGTGAACATCTTTACAAAGAAACGGAGGGTTAGGATGATACCTGGTAGCAGGTCATACAGCCGCCATAATCTTCAAAGGGAATCTAAACAAGCACAGTTGCTATATACATGTTGCTATATACATTAACGATGACTGCTCCATGCCACATGTTGTGTATCACATAACCTCAGGGGATTGCTTCAGTGGAGCCTTGATCTCCGTTTAACTGGGTTGTGCCAGCGTTTGCTTAAATCATGTCTGCAGATCAAAGGACATGGTGTGTATGATCAGTCACCAGGGTGAACAGGCTCAGGCTAGTCTTTGGGTGGTACACATTACAGATCCAGTTTGGCAAATGCATGGAGAGTTAGGGAGAGAGAGAGAGAGAGAGAGAGAGAGAGAGAGAGAGAGAGAGAGAGAGAGAGAGAGAGAGAGAAATAATATAAAATACATTTTGAGAGAGGGGGAGAAATATGGAGAGGAGTGAGAGAGAGAGAGAGGGGGGGGGTTGATAGAAAACAGAAAGAGAAGGAGGCAGCGACACAAGAGAGTAAGAGGAACACAGAGAGACAGAAATAAAGAGGAGAGGAGAAGAAGAAGATGTATATAGAAACACTTTAACAACAGCATTGCTGTTTAAGGGGAAACACAGAGGGGCACATGGGACAAAGGGCTTTCTGTGGCCCAGCATGGTGCCATAAAACATGCCCATTCACTAGCCCTGACTACCAGGCCTGTGCCAGTTGGCACTGTCCTCACACCCCATCAGAGACATAGGGGAAACAGCATATAGCATAAGCTCTCACCCAGAGACAGAAAGGGGGAGAGAGGGAGAGACAGTCTGGTCTAAAGAGAGAACAGAGGACAGACAGGTTTTAACATAACATCTCCCCCATAGAGGGTGCGGCAAGAGAGGGGGTGAGAGGGAGGGGTAGGAACGGAGAGAGAGAGAGAGGGAGAGAGAGAGAGAGAGAGAGAGAGGGAGAGAGGGAGAGTGGGAGGGAGAGAGAGAGAGAGAGGGAGAGAGAGAGAGGGAGAGAGAGAAAAAGAGAGAGAGAGAGAGAGATACAGAATACTATTCATGACTATTCATGAGAAAGAGAGAGAGATACAGAATACTATTCATGACTACTCCAGGCTCTGTCCAGACAAATCAAATACACCCAGTTGTTCACTTCAGGCTGAATCCTAACTAGAGATCTGCAGCTGTGCATAACTCAAACTATCATGCGAATATCCCATTGCCATAAATGTACAATTCAATGGAAATGTTTACTTATGTGCATATCACAGGTTAGAGTTGGCCCTTTCTTTCCTGTTCAGAGTCACGTCTAATCACACACATTGGTGTCAGGGCCCAAGCATACTGCCTTGCTGGGACTTGCAGTACCCACACATCCCAGAGGAGGGCAGACAAATTCAATAAATGGAGCATTTTGAACCAAAGATGTCAGCATTGACAGTAGTGCACTCTTTAACAGATGTATAATGATCAAAGAGAAGAATAGCGAGAAGTCTTGGGTGTTTGGTGGGATTTGGACGGCTTAGTCTCAGCAAAGCACACAGACAAACAATGACATACCATTCTCTCCGGGATCATCAACCAATTCTTCTTTTTCTACGACGGTCTCTGACCGTCCTCTTCTGAGTGCTTTGATCTGAGACAGAAAAGGCAGATTGAAGAGAAGAGTTGTAATGTGATGTAATGTCTGTCTTGAGAAGTGAATCCATAAGGAACTGACTGTGTTATTAAAAAGAAGAATGTTATTTAGTAATGACCTATGATGTGACTTCAACGAAATGACACTGATTGGCCCAATTTTGACGAAACTACGGTGAAAGATGTGTACAGCACCTGAGGTTTAAGTCTGGGGTTTGTTCATTTAACCGCAGCTCAACCTCAAAGGTACGGTTAGGGCGTGAGTTGACCTCTCACTGACCTCTCTGAGGAAGTTGTCATCTCCGAGTCTCGCCCTCAGGAGCAGGATGTCGACGTGTCGGTTCTGTTGTGGGCTCTGTCGGACAGTGAGGGTCAAGTTCTCAGAGTCATGGCAGAACCTCAGCAGGCGGGACCGGTCCGCCCACACCTGGGAGAGACCTGCTGGGGGGGTGGCCAAGGGGTTGGGGGGGCTGCAGGGAAGACAAGTGAGACCAGGTGAGTTATCTTTCATCTCAAAATACTCAGTGTAGTTTTTACGCTGCATCTTTGTGAGACCGCTGGACATGGATATCAAGGCATATTTTAATTTTTCACTGTCAAAATGTTTCCCCTAGTGACCGAACTAAATTGGATTAATAGCATCCCAGCATGCACAGGCACTTAAAATAGCAGATTTAGTACAGCCTCCTGCACGGCACAACTGTCACACCACTAAATGTGTCACGCAGCGTTCAGTGTGTGAATGTGCCAAGCACAACGGCCTGTCCTGACAATAGACATCATTAACCCCTAGACATGACTAATCTAGTTCCTCTAGCTATATGTTTTAACTGTATCCTCCTGACAATGTAAATGTGAGATTGAAGTCCAGATTGAGTTAGTTTGACAGGTGATACTGACAGGTGCTTCACGGTTTAGAACCTACAGTATGATTTCAGACTTGATACGTTTTCCTAACAGTACATTTACACCACTAAAGTAATCAGAATAATGTAAATTCCTTGGAGGACTTGTGTACAGCACAATAAAGAGTTTTTCCCTCTCCACCTTATGGTGAAGACTTTAAGAGATACTGGATATCCCACACACGAGTGGCTCCAGTCGTGTAAAGTTACGGTATAATGTCATAGTTACAGAACCAGTCAAAAGTCTGGACACACCTTGCCAAGAGTGTGCAAAGCTGTCATCAAAGCAAAAGGTGGCTACTTTGAAGAATCTAAAATATAAACCATATTCTGGTTTGTTTAACACTTTTTTGTTTACTACATAATTCCATATGTGTTCCTTCATAGTTGTGATGTCTTTAATATGAATCTACAATGTAGAAAATAATTTTAAAAAAATAAAGAAAAACCATTGAATGAGAAGGTGTGTCCAAACCTTTGACTGGTACTGTACCTTCATAGTTGTGTCTCTTACGATGTTATGGAGTGTGTGTGTGTGTCTTACTGTGTGAGCAGCTCCAGGAGCTCTGTGTGCCCGGCCCTCTGTGCCAGCTGTAGGGGGGTGACCCCCTCCTCATTGGGCAGAGTGACGGCCATCAGGCCCCCAGGTTGGCACACCAGCAGCTCAGCCAGACGACACAGACCCCAACGCACTGCCAGATGGAGGGGGCATTCTCTAGGGCTGTACTCTGACGGGAGAGGAAGAGAAGAAAAAAAAAAAAAAAAAAAAAAAGAGAGAGAGAGAGAGAGAGGATATAGAGTTACTGTGTTCTGCTATAGTCATGTAACGAGTCGGCATGGGGGACACAGGGAGAGGGACAGGGTGGAAAGGAAGAGGAAGAGAAGGGAGAGGCAGACAACAAGGAGTGAGGAGTTATCGTGCTTCAATAACTTACTGCAATTAACCTCAATAACCAGCATCCACTGACAAGACCCATTTCTATCACAACTGTCCCCGTTTTCTCCTCTCCTCTCCTCTGGTACTGGATACCTCTGCTCCACTGACCCATTTTACCCTTCAACTAACACTATGCTACTACTGCCTTAGTGCCAGGCCCAAAGATCCTGCCTCTGCTCCTCTCATTGGTCTAAGGACTGCCTCCAGGTTGATGGTACCTACACAGTGGTCTTGAGTCAAGTTAGTCTGTATTCCTCACATTCTGTGGTTCTATCTGCATTAGGAGATATGAGTCCAAAAGTCTCAATCCAAGAGAATTGGGAACGATTAGCAGTACCAGTATATTCCATCCATGTCGGGGGCATGAAAACATTTGACACACAGTACCAGTCAGAAGTTTGGACACACCTTCTCATTCAATGGTTTTTCTTTATTTTTATTATTTTCTACATTGTAGATTAATATTGAAGACATCAAAACTATGAAGGAACACATATGGAATTATGTAGTAAACAAAAAAAGTGTTAAACAAACCAGAATATGGTTTATATTTTAGATTCTTCAAAGTAGCCACCTTTTGCTTTGATGACAGCTTTGCACACTCTTGGCAAGTTTGTGTCCAAACCTTTGACTGGTTCTGTACTTTGGGGTGAATTAACCCTTTTTAAAAATTCTCAAATTCTGTGTTCTCAATGAGCTCAGCAAACTGAGGGCAACTTGATATTGAGCGTAGAACGGAGCAAGAAGGCTGATGTCATAGGCCATCTTATCCAATTAGATCACTTAACTGTGGACATTCATAGGGAGACATTTGTGTCATTTTGCGATGAAACAGACTATCATAACTACGTTAACACCAAATTTGATTTGTTATTTCGTTAGAGACCTACACACCCACGCCATACACAAACAAACACACTCAGTAGTACCACACATTCAAGCACCACATGCAAAAGCACACACACACACACACACACACACACACACACACACACACACACACAGAGACAGACAGACAGACAGACAGACAGACAGACAGACACAGACACAGACATAGATATACACACACACACACACACATACACACACACACACACACACATACACACATACACATGCGCACACACACACACACATGCACGCACATACTTATTTAACCCTGCCTATACCCTTGGGCTACATCCAGTCCAAGAGGCTCTACTAATCACATTACACACTGGTTAATTGGCATTGATGAATTTAACAGAAGCCCACATGCCATGAAGGCACTTCCGATCGCAGCGCACCAAGCATGCAAAATCAGAACGACAGAAGAGAGCAAGAAAGAAGGGAGGAAAGGAGGAAGAAATCAAAAAATAGGGTATGAAAATAGGGTTTGAGAAGAGTTCACCTTCCTTGGACACAGTTGACAAAGTTTCCAGTGCTGACACTGAGAGAGCCTTAACTAGTCACCTGTCCCACGTTGTCTGAGAGGGCAGAAGTTCTCT
>NC_139661.1:22696672-22714172 GCF_951799395.1 Argentina silus
GCCTATAAGAGCACAATATGTCAAGTGTCACACACATCTGTCAATCTATAATAAGCAGGTCTGCTTGCTTTTTGCGTTCTTTCCTCTATCTGTAAACTCGGCCCCGACGTGACATTCAATGGGCAAGTTTCATTATTGCTCCTATTTAACCTACCTGTCAGAAAAAGTAACCGGGCTTCTCTTCTTTGGCGCTTCGACGAAATCCCTGCGCAGTCCGTGGAGGAGCGGTAATAAGTGCCTTCTGCTTTCCAGCAGGTTCTAGTGCGTGCGATCTTCAACTCGGCGAATGGAGGACAATGCGATACCAGCGTGCGCGCTTGGACACCTCTTGAGGTGACAGGTCAGGGTAGACGGTCCAGTCGGTGGATGTACCACTGCATAATGTGAACTGAACTATTAGGTCGTTGGCAGTCCACTAGATAAACACAGCAAACTACCCGAGGTCTCTAACGACCTCTACTGGGCATCACATTCAAGTGTATTTGTGAGGGGTGTAATAGGCCTACGTAGTTTCCCCACCTACCCACAGTTGTAGTACGCGTCAATCCCTTTCTTGCACCACAATTTTAAGTTCATATTCATACTTACTGCAATGTACTGCGATCCTGTGTGAGAGAGGAGCGGAGGGGCACCGTGTCTTTCAAAATAACATGAATCATGAGGCAGGAAGAACATGGAACCATTGTTTTAAACATTGGAAGTTTACTGTTCAGGTTTCTTTTTTAAAAACTGCACATTGGAAATGTATGTAAATTCTATCAAAATGCAAACCAGACACACACAATGTTTAAAGAAACATTAGCTGCAAAGAACACAATTACATTGACATCCCGTAAAAAAATCATTTCATCTCCTCATATCCAGACAATTTCAGGGATTCATTGTACATACATAAACATATGTAGACAGAACATGTAGGCTATACAATTACATGGTTGCCCATCTTGCCCTCTCTCTTTGCCAGTTAAAACACCTGAGACTACTGTTGAGTGGTCTCTCATTTAAAACCAGTAAGCACAGCAGGATCTGGGCAATGTTCCAATGTTCTCATTTTCAGTTGATGGAAGTCCAGATTGTTGCACGTGGCATCATATTGGTCTCTTCCAAATGTCTGATGTTTTATCCAGAGGTTCCCTTCAATTAAGGTTTCAGTCAGATCTAGCCTGGACTTTGTTCCAGAGCGTCATGGGCACTCTGTGCTCCCTCCCCCTGGGAAGCAGTCTATCCCAGTGGCCTCAGGCGGCCTGAAGCTGGGGTCCCTGCCCCGGACCCCCCACCTCCATCTGAGCAATGCCGTTGGATCTGCTGATGCCTGGGCAGGGCACCTCTTTCCTGGGGAGGGAGGAGGCAAACAGGGTGTCCAACATCCCCATCACCTCCAGGAGTTCCTGCTGGTAGTCCAGCTCTTTTTCCACCAGCTCCTGGAGACGCACCAGCTGTCTGTCCACCACGGACGAGTGGCCAATCACTGCCTGGTAGATTTCTGAGGATTCAGAGAATCAGAATCAGAGTCAGAATTCTTTCAGAATCAGAATCAGAATTCTTTTTATTTGGCCAAGTATATTTGCACATACAGGAAACTGACTTGGTGAGGTTGGTGCATGGACATAAAAAACAAATAGCAAATATTGACAAGAAATGTACAAAATATGAACAAAATAGCAATAACAAATTTACAAATAAGAGCAGCAGAACAATCCATCTTGTAGGCTGTGTGAGACTAAGTGGCAATGAGGCTAGAGGCTGTGGAACGGGTGAGATGGGCAATGACTGTGATAGACACACAGGCAAAAGACGAGCGTAAACGTATCACAGTCTTCACTTGTAGCATTAAAAACCAGATTCACAGGCCTAACACACTCACCTAGGATCATCTCAGTGGCAGTCACCAACACAGGAGCGAACCTGGGATCAACCACATTCCTGGGAAACAAAGGGAACATCAACATGCAAGCCGGCACATTCACAGACAACATGTAACTGGCCAATGAAGGAGAAACTCATCTGTAAATCATAGTTTGGCAGACATTTTACACCAAAGAAATACACAATATTGAATATCATACCATCTGACAGGGTTGATTTGGGGGTGAGCTATGCTTTTAACTGTGTGAGCGTTACCCAATGAGGAAGTTGAGCAGCTGGGAGAGCTTCTGTTCGTCTCTTCCTGCCAGGGCGTTCTTCAGCGTTCCTCTCCGGTCCAACTCCTTCATGACCGCAACTGGGACCTCTGGCTTTCTGTACTTCGACCACGACTGAGTACACACACACACACACACACACACACACACACACACACACACACAATGCAGCAGGTAAATACAGATACATACATATTGTTGTACAGGTCAGGAATAAAACAACACATTAATATCGTTGTCAGAGAAGTTGAGATCATCAGTATTCAGTCGATGGATCACTCAAGAGATCGTCACTCAACCCACCTGCTGACCCGGGACGAAAGGACACGCAAACAATGAGCGCCTCATCAAAAGCAAACTATCATTAACATTCAACTACTATTAAACATTAAACATAAACCCAAATCCTGAATCAGTCAATTCTGGTTACCTCCATGGCTGTATCCAAGGCCTTGGAGACGTTGAACTTCTTAAGCTCCTTGTCATACTTGGCCAGATGTGCCTTCACTGGTTTACTGACCAGATAATCATCCTGAGAAGGGAAACGGTGCAGATCGGGTCAATCAAATGAGGTGGTCAAACTGTTACCAGTTAGAATCATTCATGAAAAAAGACTTTCTAGGTCTAAGACGGTACGCAGAGGTTGTTGAGGTCATTTATAGTTCAGTCGATGGATCACTCAAGGATTCATCACTCAACATGCCTACTTGCTTTTAACATTCAAGATGATTTCAGTGATCATGTGAAATCAACATCTCTTGATACCAGTCAGTACTAATACAGTACCAGTCAAAAGTTTGGACACACCTTGCCAAGAGTGTGCAAAGCTGTCATCAAAGCAAAAGGTGGCTACTTTGAAACCATATTCTGGTTAGTTTTTTTGTTTACTACATAATTCCATGTGTTCCTTCGTAGTTTTGATGTCTTCAATATTAATCTACAATGTAGAAAATAATTGTAAAAAAAAATAAAGAAAAACCATTGAATGAGAAGGTGTGTCCAAACTTTTGACTGGTACTGTATGTAGACAGACAGAACAGTTCCTTGCCTGTTTTGGGACGTAGTTCTTCCCTTTGACAAAGACGCGGTATGCCGGCCGCCGCCTCTGTTTGCTCAAGCCTTCCTGTTTCTCCTCGGGGCCTTTCCTGTGTTTGATACTCAGGACGCCGTTGGTCATCCCTGCGACGATGGATTCGTCATCAGGCTGAGCACACGGGCACAGACGTGAGATTGTTAGTCGAGTGATGTGAATGACACCTGAAATCAAGATACACGAAGCACTAGTGTACTCACGGCCAGGCCCAGACTGAGGATAGAAGCACTAGTGTACTTACGGCCAGGCCCAGACTGAGGATGGAAGCTGCGTAATCAAAGTTGTGAACCACTTTGTAGTTGGTCGTGTTGTAGACTTTCACATGCCTGCAGACACACACACACACACACACACACACACACACACACACACACACACACACAGTAATGAGGCTCACTCTTAGAACATCCAGATGCTTGCAGTAACCAGTAACTGTGTGCTGAGACATGCTTGCTGCTCTTTTATCCCTGTCAGATTCAGAGACGGTTGGCTCAGACAGAGGCTGTTGTCAGAGAGGTTGAGATCAACATTTGGAGTATTCAGTCGATGGATCACTCAAGGAATCATCACTCAACGTGCCTGCTGCTCTTCACATTCAAGACCACTACACTGGTTAACTTCAAACCCTGTTTCATGGTTACCCTACTTTTAATAATGTCACACACACACACACACACCTGTCCAGTGAGGCTGAGAGCAGTCTCTGCCCGGTGCTGCTGAGACACAGACAGGTGACTGTCTTGTGGTGGTTCTTCAGAGACACCAGAGGCTGGCCACCCTTCAGCAGATCCCAAACCTTCACATATCGCCCCCCTGTGGAGAGGAGGATACACAGCAGCAGGGTTACAACAGTGTTTCGCTTATCAGATGCTATTGGTATAGCAGTAAATTACTTAGTGAGGAAATAAAATGAACGAAAAGAAGGAAAGATAGAGAAAAGACATTCTCCAGTGGCTGTCACCTGCTGAAACCAGGAGTCCCTCTGAGGGGTAGAGGAGAACACTCTCCACTGGTTGGCTGTGGTCCATGGTCATCACACTCTTATCTGTTCTGGCATCAAACACTTTTATCGTATGGTCATACGAACCTGGGAGAGGGGGACAAACAGTGAGACACACACACACACACGCACACACAGTGTATGTAGGAAGCCTGTGCTGTAGACGTGTCTGGAGGAGTGATATCTGTCATTGATGATAACGGACAGCAGACCGACACCATCAAGACACTGTCAGCGGCTGTTGTCAGAGTAGTTGAGATCATCAGTATTCAGTCGATGGATCACTCAAGGAATCATCACTCAACAAGCCTTCTGCTCCATTCAAGACCACGGCATTAAAACAACCTTCCAACCTCACCTGTGATGAAGAGATCTCTGTTGAGTTTGCTTGTTGTGCCACAGCGAATGTAGTCAGTGTGTTCCTTGTAGGAGGTCAGCTGGGCGGAGTTGGGGATGTCCCACAGGCGACAGGTGTAGTCATCCGACCCGGTCAGGATCTGATAGCGGTCTGAGGTGAAGTCTGTCACATGCACAGCCCTGGGAGGAGAGGGAGGAAACCGAGTCAGTTGTAGAAGTAGAAGTAGACTCTTTTTGGCCATGCCAAATCAATTCTCATCAATTGTAGGAATTTGACACGTGCACACCCCTCCCCAGACAACACACACACCACAGCCCCAAGGGAAAACAGAGCTCTGGGCACAGGGCAGCCATATTCGGCGGCACTGGAGCAGTTAGGGGTTAAGTGCCTTGCTCAAGGGCACAACGGCAGTGGTAGGAGCCTTAGATATGACACCAGTAACCTTCCAGTTACCAGCTCACATCCAGCTCCCTCCTAGGGTGGGGACCGAACCAGCAACCTCCCGATTGCTGGCTGGCCTCTCTAACCTCTAGGCCACCTGTTCGCCATCATAGTGTGTGTGTTCAACTTGATCGGCGGTCAGAGGCTGTTGTCAGAGTCGTTGAGATCATCAGTATTCAGTCGATGGATCACTCAAGGAATCATCACTCAACAAGCCTGCCGCTCTTCACACGACCAGGTCCGTCAGCAAAACCTAGCCTTTAACCCTGTGCAGAGCTGAACTACTACTTTTCTAGGATGGGTCTCTTAAGATCTGTAAACACCAATGGTGTTTGGGCTCTGGGTTCTTTTTAGGCCGGGCAGAAATCAAAATGGTTGCAAGTGGATCGAGGCAGGACCTACTTTGTGTGCCCTTTGAACATCCTAAGCGCCACCTTTCCGCTGACGTCGAACAACCGCACTACTGAGTCCTCGCACCCCGCCACCAGGAGCTGGCCGTCAGACCGGAACCTTCCACAATAGGCCGTGTCCTTAAACCGTGAGAACGTCTTCACAGGCTCCTGGGAGAACGGCCCATAAATGTGGATCTGGTAGAAGGAAATAGGTTACAATGAGTTAGTTGAGACAATAGGACTGGACTGGACCTATCCTGCATGAATGAAGCTATGAACTAGGATTCCACTATTGTACTTGCGTCTGTGAATGGCAGGGAAACTAGTCTTACCCTTGTGAAGGCAGTCACTGCATAGTTGTGTGGAGCCACAGGGGAGAAGTCGATGTTTGTGACTGCTCCAAATTCCTTTATCTGGACTGGTGCCTGTAAAACAAGCAGCAACACAGCAGAACTGCCGATCACAAAATATGACAATTAAATGCTTAGGTTATTGGCTGCCAGCGAAAGGATAGAAGCCCAGATTGAAAGTGAAGTGACGTCTGACAAGCCTTCGGTGAAGTAAACTTACTAAGTTCAAACGTGTTTTCACTTCAGTGAGTGTAGTCAAGTCCTCTTTTCGTAGACAAATGTCACAATATTGCATACTGAAATGGGCCTACCTACCTTATAGTTTTTCCAGTACAATGTGTCCTGTGTGACTTTTTCTCCCAGTTTGGGATATATTTGGATTTTTGTGGGTTTAAATGACGCCATTTCTGAATGCCAATGACGGTCCTTTCAGTCCTTGTCTGGTTTGAGTCCACCTGAAAGGCATGGGATACATTAGAGGGAGAGGGACACTCACACATCGCTGCCCAAGCCTTGATGACACATTTATAGTAAACATTATATCAGGAAAAAAAAGTTTTTAAAAAAAGTCAGTGTGCCGCAGTTTTTTCGTTTTCTAATGGAACAAACAAAAGGCATAAACAATAGTGCAGATAAACTGGTATGAGGAGAATCTAAATATCGGCTTGTATATAGATAGTTAAATAGTATACACATCTAACTTGGCCAAAATATTTGCCAGCATGGAGCCCTTGCTATTGCATTCAGATATTCTACACGAAATAATATAAAGCAATTTCAAGTACCTTTGCTAGAAAATTAGGTTCTTGAAATGGGAAACGTAGTGTAGATTAAGACGAAAATGGCAAACTAACTTCGCTGGCTAGCTAAGCTAAGCTAACATGTTCCAGCAACAGACCTGATAGGATATCACCCAACGTGTCAGAAATAAGCGGCATGCTAGAAATAACACAAAACTGCTTCAAATAACGTTTCTCACCTTTCAGACTGGTACTCCTGAGATAAGTAAATTGAGTAGATCTGAATTTAATCAATTTAGATACAGATTTTTGTTTGATAGAGCTAACCAAAAGCATTTCATCTTTCAAGTTATCACGTTGCCTCTGTGACCACAGGAGGCAGCCATGTTTGAGATCCCCAACTTCCGTTTAAAAATAACTTTATTGTTCCCTGTACTTAACATTCAAAGCTGCAGTTGCGGTCGGTCGTGGTCGTGTGTGCTTGATTTAACCAAAAATGAAATATTCAGCTCTGTGGATTTTGGCTACAAGCTGTATACTGTTATGTAGCTATATTGCTATATCGCTTGCTGAAGGTAAAGTACTGGATACATAATCTTCAATAGGCAAACATTATCCACGGTCCTGGAGATTTTTTTTTTTATACACACCAAAGACCCATTAGTAGACACAGCCTACCTATTAAATCATAATCAATTACACACATATAGGTATAGCTAACTCATGAATAAATACTCTGGTCACCAGGTCATCTGGTCACACCTAATGTAATGTAATGGGGACATACACACTCACCAAACACTTTATTAGGAACACCTGTACACCTTCTCATGGTGGTGGTGGTGGTGTAATGGCGTGGGGAATGTTTTCTTGGCACACTTTGGGCCCGTTAATACCAATCAATCATCGCTTCTATACCACAGCCTATTTGAGTATTGTTGCTGACCATGTGCATCCCTTCATGGCCACAATTTACCCGTCTTCTAATGGTTACTTCCAGCATGATAATGTACCATGCCGCAAAGCAAAATTGTCTCAAATTGGTTTCATGAACATGACAATGAGTTCAGTGGCCTTCCCAGTCACCGGATCTGAATCCAATAGAACACCTTTGGGATGTGGTAGAACGGGAGATTCACAGCTTGAAAGTGCACCTGAAAAATCTGCAGGAATTGTGTGATGCAATCATGTTATCATGGACCAGAATCTCAAAGGAATGTTTCCAACATCTTGTGGAATTAATGCCACGAAGAACTGAGGCTGTTTTGAGAGCAAAGGGAGGCCCTACCCAGTATTAGTATAGTGTTCTAATAAAGGGAGGCCCTACCCAGTATTAGTATAGTGTTCTAATAAAGGGAGGCCCTACCCAGTATTAGTATAGTGTTCTAATAAAGGGAGGTCCTACCCAGTATTAGTATAGTGTTCTAATAAAGGGAGGCCCTACCCAGTATTAGTATAGTGTTCTAATAAAGGGAGGTCCTACCCAGTATTAGTATAGTGTTCTAATAAAGGGAGGTCCTACCCAGTATTAGTATAGTGTTCTAATAAAGGGAGGCCCTACCCAGTATTAGTAGTGTCCCTAATAAAGGGAGGCCCTACCCAGTATTAGTAGTGTCCCTAATAAAGGGAGGCCCTACCCAGTATTAGTATAGTGTTCCTAATAAAGGGAGGCCCTACCCAGTATTATTATAGTGTTCTAATAAAGGGAGGTTCTACCCAGTATTAGTATAGTGTTCTAATAAAGGGAGGCCCTACCCAGTATTAGTATAGTGTTCTAATAAAGGGAGGTCCTACCCAGTATTAGTAGTGTCCCTAATAAAGGGAGGTCCTACCCAGTATTAGTATAGTGTTCTAATAAAGGGAGTATTACCCAGTATTAGTAGTGTCCCTAATAAAGGGAGGCCCTACCCAGTATTAGTGTAGTGTTCTAATAAAGTGTTAGGTGAGTGTACATATGTGATCGACTCCAGTCCATTTTTATTTTTTTAAACACCCTAGTCTCCCAATATTTCCGTGCGTCACGTCCGCTCCTTCTTTTGGCTTCCGCCGCCCGTGCGCTCCGCGTGTCTCCACCTCCAGGTCGGTACCGAGTCTCCTACCGAACTACCCTCAGAAACCCGCCTCGACCTCTAACACCGACACCAGTACCGGGCTTACCGTGAGTCCGTTCGACCGAATGACCGATAGAAGCGACCTACGGGTGCCTGCCAGTAGTTTTGTTGACAGTGACATGGGCCTGCTAGCTAATTGTAGCATTGTACCTGTAGCCACTCACTCCGCTCGCTAATGTTCGTTTCTTTTGTTCAATTTTAATTGTTTTCAATTTTAATATCTGCCATTTAACTGACGCTTTTATGCAAAGCGACTTACATTGCAGTGAGCGCATCAATTTTTTCAGTGTATATGGTCCCAGCGAGAATTTTGGATACCTGGTTATAGCTATGGGCATGTTATTTTCGTTGCTCGTTTACGCAGCGAGTGAATTGGCAGTTGCTGGTTTTAACCCAGAGGCTCCCAGGCGTGCAGCCACAGGTCCTGGTGAGTTATCCAGATCAGCCAGCTGCTTGGCCGTAGCATGGCGTGCAGCTACAGGTCCTGGTGAGTTATCCAGCTCAGCCAGCTGCTTGGCCGTAGCATGGCGTGCAGCCACAGGTCCCTGGTGAGTTATCCAGCTCAGCCAGCTGCTTGGCCGTAGCATGGCGTGCAGCCACAGGTCCTGGTGAGTTATCTAGCTCAGGTCCTGGTGAGTTATCTAGTCAGCCAGCTGCCTGGCCGTAGCATGGCGGGCAGAACAGGTTCGTCCTCGCTGTCAGGGGCAGAGCGACGTGCGGCGGGGGGCAGCTATTTGGGGCGTGCAGCTGACCATTCCTTAGACGTCTCCATAGCAAATGTCAGTAGTTTCAAGGCAATTATTTCTGTACGTCACACTCGCCAGATATCCGAGGTTAGCTGCTAGCTCGTCATTACATAGGGGATAGGGAGGTGGTGATCTTCAGCTGGCATGTTGAGTGATGATTCCTTGAGTGATCCATCGACTGAATACTGATGATCTCAACTACTCTGACAACAGCCTCTGCCAACCCTCAAGCACAACGAGGTCCATGTAGTTCTGAAATTGTTTGTTTAATTGCTGATGTGTGTTTGTATGGTTGTGTGTCTTGTTTCAGATGAAGGAGTCAATAATGAACCAGGAGAAGCTTGCCAAATTGCAGGCCCAAGTCCGCATTGGCGGAAAGGTATGTTCAAACAACTTCTTTATCTGGTGCCTTACTGCGTCATGCTCCATTTCAAATCATCCAAGTGCATACATGACAGGGGCTCGCAGTCAGCTTGGCATTGGTACTAGAGACGTCAGACTTGTATACAGTGCAGTTGTGTTAAAAGTGACTACATGATTGACTCCCTGTGCTCCCTAGGGCTCTGCCCGCAGAAAGAAGAAGGTGGTGCACAGAACAGCCTCAGCAGATGACAAGAAGCTACAGTTCTCCCTCAAGAAGCTGGGGGTCAACAACATCTCTGGCATTGAGGAGGTAGATGCATGTTTATGCTCACTGATAATGTGCCCTGAACCAATCTTTGACAGTGCAACCCTTTCAAGAATGAGCTTCTCATTACAAAATGCGTGCTGGATGTTGCTCCCTCTCTGTACTGTATGTGTCACTTCATACCCCTCTTTTCTTTTGCCTCCAGGTGAACATGTTTACAAACCAGGGGACGGTGATCCACTTCAACAACCCCAAGGTCCAGGCCTCTCTGGCTGCCAACACCTTCACCATCACAGGGCACGCTGAGAACAAGCAGCTCACAGAGATGGTGCCCGCTATTCTCAACCAGCTCGGGGCTGACAGTCTCACCAGCCTCAGGAGACTGGCAGAGACCCTGCCCAGACCAGGTACACACACACACACGAGCCAAGACTACCTACAACAGGTTTACACAAACTTAAACTTAAAGACAATTGCGATGCACACCCTGACTCTTCTTTGGTGTTCCCACAGCTGGAGAGAGCAAAACCCCCATGATCGCTGAGGAGGATGAGGACGATGAGGTCCCTGGTGAGTTCAGAGACTCTCTCTTGAAAAGCACCCATGTTGTTAACCGTTTACAAGCAGGTTTTTTTGCGGTGTCGACTTTCCTGTACCATTTGAAGAGTCAAAGTACTTGAAAAAGCTTATTACTACTTTCTTTCCTCATTATCGGCTGAGAAAACTGTTATTTTTAAAAATGTTATCAAAGCTGAGATGTATTCTGACCCTTTCTTGTCCCCTCCTTCCACCCATGTCTTTTCCCTCTCTTCCTCCCATGTCTTTTCCCTCTCTTCCACCCATGTCTTTTCCCTCTCTTCCTCCCATGTCTTTTCCCTCTCTTCCACCCATGTCTTTTCCCGCTCTTCCAGACCTTGTGGAGAACTTTGATGAAGCATCAAAGAACGAGGCCAACTGAGGAAGACCCTGAAGACCCTCACTTACACACAGAGCTTCTATTTTAGAACTGTCAACATCTCCCACTCGACCCACGCTCCTAGTAGAAGTTCCTAACCACAGGTCCAGGGTCAGATTTGCCTATCCACAATTCTTAACCATTAGGGAGATTACATATTTGACCCTGTGTCAGTGGTTAGTGGAACCTCTACCCAATGTGCCTGCTGTGTTATCCATGTCCTGCTGTCCCATTGAAATGTGGGTGTCCTGTAGAATGTACAGTGTTCCTCTCTCTCTCTTTCACGCTGCCTCCTGTGATGCACAAGGTCAATACGTCAACATGTACTGGTGGAAATAAATATGTATGTAATAAAGATGTACATTTACTCATGTCTCAAAAGGTGTCATTACTTTCTAACGAGCATAATGCACACAGATCGTGCCTCTCGTAGGTCGCGTCCTTAGGAGTGGTTGAATTGGGGTAGAGGTTGTGTCTATTGACTTACGAGAGCAAGGCACTGACATCTTTTCGATTAAGTAATGTGAGTCTCCTGATTGAACACAGGAGGGCGACGAGTCCACTACTGTTACGATCACTGGAAGCAGGATAGAAATTGCTTGGTTCGTTATAGAAATTGCTTGAGTAGTCTACTCATGAGAGGGATGAGATATCTATGTCATGAACGATTCATGAATTAATATGTTCAAATATAAATAGCATTATGCCTAACGGCAATGATATGGGCAATAAAGAGCTTTAGGGAAATGCAGTCAGCGTTGAATGCGATAGAGGTATGTGACGTACAGCTCCTCTACCAACTCTAGATAACAATCTGGCTCCAAATGTGTAAGACAGAATGGAGAATTAAGGGGTACAGTGGGCTGCAGGCCTATGATACAATAGCCCATAACTAACAGACTAGAAATCTAACATTATAGTAAATATTAAATATGTCTATGGAGCACATTGATTTAAGCCACTCTCAGACAAAATGAGATAGGCCAAATTTTCCAAATACTTTGATGCTGATATCAGATGTGTGTGCTCAACTTTCAAAACTTATAACACTTCAAAACCTTCCGTTATGCATTTCATTTCAATTATGACATCTTTCAAATTAGAATAAATGATACAAAATAATTGCTTATAGTGAAATACCATGAGAACATTAGTTAACCACCAACACACAAGTTAAATTGGTTTAACAATGAGTTAATCCAACAGCCAAAAATGTATGATACATTTTTCAAAATTGATCTTTTTGTGCTGAATAAAGGGAATAGTTGATGCATGCCATTTGTATCCAATATAAGGGCTTGGTCATTTACTGTAAGGGTTTGATAATTAGCTTACATTAAAGACATCTTTAACGTCAGAGTAATTGATTTATTGATGAATAACTCTATTGTTACCGTAAAGGCAATTTGAGTGAAAAAAAAATGGGAAAAATGGATACAGACTGCATTTCAGTCTGAAGCAGTGATTTACTGAGATGAAAAAGTGTTTTTTTGCATTTTTCATGAACCATTTTGAGTGTGTTAATAGCTTTGAAATTTGAGCACATGATTTTTATCAGTTAACACATTGTAAATTAGCCTAGGCCTAATTCAGGCAGGGGATTAATATGTTTTGGAATATAGGCCTACATCCGATAAGATAATTATTTCAGGTGGAAAACATTAGGCCTACAACACATTTTCCTAATCTTCAATTTAATTGTCTAACACACAGACCTCAATATTGGCGAATAGGTTGCTTCTTAGCGTTTTAAATCTGAAACATGCTTTGGAGGAAGACAGTAGCTTCTCGTTTTATTGGGGCCTATCTGACTAATCGAACATATTGTAGCGAACGGCGGGGTAGAGCATCTTGCCCTAAGCGGGTATCGAACTCACAATCTTCCGCTTCCAAACCGGCCGCGCCAGCTACAACACCAAGAGAGTTAACTCCCTTGGCGGAGCTGCTAACGGGCCTTACACAGGGTCGTTACAATATCAAATCGCAAGAAACTGACTTAATGGGGCAATCTGGGATACAAACAACAACAAAGAGGTCACCCTGCCACTTTTTTTTGGTAAACCGCTGAGGGACAAGGATGGAGAAATATAACCACTCTCAAATTCATGAGATCAAAATGATAGTTTTAACCATGTTTTGAAGCAGTATTTGTTCATTTATGGCATTTAGCAGACGCCTTTATCCATTATTATCATGTTCAGAATTACATTGTTTACAAACAATGGAGTAAAACAAGCTATTATTCTGATGGGGTAAGACGGTATATTCTTCAGAAATCAATGGCTATATATCATTCATTTAAAAGTTCGAAAATGGATGTACCAATTCCAGATTGTGCTTTTAATGATGATTTCATAGGCCTAAATAATTATTTTCTTTTTTTTCCTCCACTTAGACAGAGGGTTTCCCCGGTAACGTTACGTGCCCATCTTATGATCTCGCTCTCTCTTCCATATTCAGACGACACGCCCTCTCCAAACGCAGACATGACCCATTCCAACCATTATTGGAAATTGGGATGCCACAATGAGCTTTTAATCACCTACAGGAGGACAAAGGGCCAACCATAGACCGTGGAGGAGCTATAGTCGAAACATGCCAAAATAATAGATTAAGATTAAGGTTTAAAGTAGAAGTAATACCTTCTGCTTTAAATCCTTTACGCATGCTGAAAACAATGTGTATAGAGCGCGGGCGACTGGGGTTGTGAGAGATGACTCTCAGCTCGGGGTCGGGGATGTCTGACGCCTCGGTGCTTTCTGAGGACACGGACATCGATGTGGTCGGAGGGAGAGAGGAGGAGGAGGAGGAGGAGGACGACGACGACGGGGACAGCGATAGCCGAGCGGGCTCCGGCGGGGATGAGGTGACCCTGGCCCGGATACATGAGGACATCCACCAGTCTCCATCGTGTCCTGATAGTGTTCCTTCCTCTTTGAATCTTTACAAACCAGCGAGGAAGAAGCCGCTGGTGAAACCCCCTTACTCCTACATTGCTCTCATCACCATGGCTATCCTACAGAGCGCGAAGAAGAGACTGACTTTGAGCGAGATCTGCGACTTCATCGGCCAGCGCTACCCCTACTACGGGGAGAAGTACCCCGCATGGCAGAACTCTATCCGTCACAACCTGTCCCTCAATGACTGCTTCGTCAAGATCGCACGGGAACCGGGGAATCCAGGGAAGGGTAACTACTGGACACTGGACCCGGAGTCTGCGGATATGTTTGACAATGGAAGTTTCCTGCGCAGAAGGAAGCGTTTTATGAGACACCGGAGGGAGATGGGCCCACTTGGAGAGCATCGGTTTGTTCCCTCTGGCGCGTCTGGTTACGGGTTCTATGGTAGTGGCTATGGGGCCCAGCTACCATACCACACACACCCCACACACACTTCTCACACACACCTTACTGACACGTCTTTTCCCTATCAGCCACTGTCTAGACACATGTATAGGCCTACTGATGCTATTTCCTCTTCATCATCTGTAATGCCATTAACCATCGGTATGGGAAGGAACTATATTCCCCTTCCCCAAAGTTCAAGCCGGGTGTCCTACACAATGACAGCGGTCAAACCGGCCTCCGAAGTCCATCGCTCCTCTTTCTCCATAGAGAGCATTATTGGGGGTCAGTGAGAATTTGACCCTGGACTCTCGGCATTCTATAGTCTTTAAGCCGACTACCTTTCGATACTGCGACGGTCCTATGATGTTCATGTGGATTTCGATGGGAGACGAGCTAAATAAATGCATTAACAACTGCGTGGCTGTTGCTGTTCTCTTCCTTTTCCCATAATATTGTGTTGTATGCAAAAGGCTGTGGGTGTGCTTGAAATATCACAAAAGCATTATTTATTGGCCAAAGAGGGTAGGGAGGCTATGATAGAAACAGATTTCAAATGTGTATTAATGCCTGTTAGGCTATCAATTATAACACAAACAAAATTAATTATTATTATGGTTATTATTATTGTTCAAACTTCGTAACCATATTTATATTCGTACACCTATTATTATTATTATTATTATTATTATTATTATTATAGATAGACCCTATACAATCTATCTGTTTATTTGTTTATTTACCAATTTATTAGCCTACTGGTCATGCTTTGACATTTTAAACACGCAAAAATGCTATTCAAAATTATGAAATATTAAATTATAGCAATGGAACATCATGGCAACACAATTTTAGATAAATAACTACCAAACATTCTCAGATAATTTAAGATTTAACCTATGAAATTAGGTTGTATCACGTAGGCCTTCCAAATTTCTAACGTTCAATTGTAATATTACCGTTTTGTCCATCGGGCCATACAATTTATTTTCTAACTAAATCAACACCTAAGGGATGATTTTGGAAGATGATTTGGATTTTCCCAATAAGGTCTACATACCAGAACACACAAAAAACTAGGTGGAGCAAATGTAAAATCTATGTGATATTTTTACCCAATGTCATGTATTGTGTATATTGTCCGAGTCCGAGACAAGCCCGCAAGCTGGGCCTGAGACATCAACATGTTTACTTCGTTGTCACCAGGGAACATCTGAGTCTGGTCGCACTATATCGATTTGGTCTTTATCTAACCAAGGAGTAAAATCGGAATAAAGAATATATTACTGTATATTTTCCATGGGAGACTTAATAGCCTTGCCGGTTTGGAAGTGACAATCTGTTTCCCCCGATGTGTACTTCATGGTCTAATGATGAGGAGATAATGATGAGGCCCTCTGATCAAAACCCTCATTAAAAGACGCAACAAAATAACCCAACAGACCTAAAGAGATCCAGAATGACAGCGCTTGATGCGGAGTTGTGTGTAGGCCTACAGGATGTGCGCGATGGAAATTAATTCAGTTCGCGTGTCAACGAAAGTCAAAGGTGAGCAGGTGATCACTATCACGAATAAAAACACACGGATTTACCAGTTAGCATTTACCAGAGGAATTTAGAGGAATAATTTAACTGAATTATCGATTAATTGATATAGGCTATGCTATGTAAACTGACACATATTTTGTGTATGATTGAGTCGACAGAAGGGAATATCTTTTCCACTCAGAAAAGGCCGTTTTCTCATCTTACAATGTATGTACCACTCGGCTCAAGAGCTTGCATCACTGTTGCAATATTAACATGTAGATAGATCATGATGCTATGTGCACAGTTTTGAGGATCAATGGAAAATATTAGAAAAAAATATTCAAAAACCACAAAACCATCAGGTGAACTAAATGTGAGGCAAATCTATCAAAAACACAAAAACAATCTATACAGAAGCCTAAATATGTCTTCATGTCTGGCAGATTATTTGATAAAACACCATTCTCAGCTTGTGGGCTATATACAGGTATGTGTTAGCCCTAAGTATATATATATATATATAGCCCTAAGTATATATATACACATAATGTCTGTGAACAATAGACATTACAGCGCTTGACTGCACATAGAAGCCTATATGGTTTTGTGGCCGATTCTCTGTGTTTTTTGTTTTTTTTTCTCCAAAAGGGGCTTAGATATGAACAAACAGATTAAAAGAGAGATTGAAATACAATAAAGGTGTGCTTTTTAGCTAGACTTGGCTGTGTGCTTAGCTTAGCATAATGTGGAAACAAAAACATCTACCTTTGAAAAGGAGAGAGAGAACGTTATACACAACAGGGAGTCAGACGGAAGTCTTTGTTTTACAATTTATGCTTTTTAAAATCTAGTTTCCCAGCCATGTGTCTCTTAACACTCTGCTCTGCGGTCTATTTCTAGGGATAGTTTTCACACCCGCCATCCATCGCCTTTTGTATCAGTCTGATGCGTGGGAGTCTTTGATATCGAGAAGGGCTTAGCATTGGATTTTATTTGTATATAAAGCAGTTATTTTAAAACTCCCATTTTGCCTCACATGATTGCTGTCATGGCGACCTAGTGATCAGACACCCTCTCAGGGTGTGCTTCTTTTTTAGTGTCCCACGGGGGTCCACAGAATGAGGAAAAACTGCTTTCAGCTACTATGCTCCTCAGACTTGGAATGGTCTGCAGGGTAGACTGTCTGTCCCACAGTCATTTTAAGTCCTTGGTTAGGGACCAGCTCACAGAGGAATGCTCTTGTTTTGATTAATTCTATATAGTATATATTAATTCTATATATGATTATATATATTTATAATCCTATTATTAGTGTATGTGTTTTGTATTTTACTGTGTTGTATATTTAAAGTGTTGTTTTGTAATGGTATTTATATTGTGGTGAGAGTGCACTTGTAAGAGAGACCTTGGTCTCAGTGGGTTTTCTTTGGAGAAATAAAGGTTAAATAAAACATAAAAAAAAAAAAACCAGTACAGTTGGAGAGCCTGGGAGCCTAGCAAGCAAGGCTGCTGAATGAATAATTACATACATGCTGTTCTTTGAGAGTGGTTTTAATGTAGCGTTAGGGTTAGGGTTAGGGTTAGGGTTAGGGTTAGGGCTAGGGTTAGGGTTAGGGTTAGGGTTAGGGTTAGGGCTAGGGTTAGGGTTAGGGTTAGGGTTCCATCGACTTT
>NC_139661.1:22721672-22724172 GCF_951799395.1 Argentina silus
ATGGTAAGCTATAGGCGGCGCAGCTAGAAGAGAAGCGCTCCTGCAGTGGATCTGCGCCAATGCACCGAACTGTACTTCTTTTGCATAAAGCTTGTTTTGATGAGGATATAGATCATTTGATGCTATATATAGCCTATGTGTGTATGTTTTCTATAATAGAAAAAAAGAAGCTACTTTAGGCTGTTGTTAGTGTTGATAATCACTGATGGTTGAAGACATGCATTGATTCTGTTGAAAATTATACAGGTGGAATGTAGATATGTATATATTTTGTATTTGTTGAGAATTAATTTTAAGTTTTGTATTTTATGTCATGATTATACGGTTTGGCTTTAGGTAGTAGGCATCTGGAGCGGGGCACCGGGTGCGTTGAAATGTTGAAATGAAAAAAAAAAACAAGTCTTCACTAGTCTTTCTGACCATGGCGGAGAAAGTGGCAGTTGTGATCATTTCAACCACTTTATCCTGTGTACTAGCATGGTCAGCCTACTGACTATCCTCCCTCTCTCTTTCTCTCTTACAGATGACTGCCGGACCATGGGTGTTCATGCTCCTCTGTGTCAGTCTGCCAGGACTGGATGGACTCACCTCCTTTCCTGACAACTGTAAGTGTGTGTGTGTGTGTGTGTGTGTGTGTGTGTGTGTGTGTGTGTATGTATAATACCAGTCAAAAGTTTGGACACACCTTCTCATTCAATGGTTTTTCTTTATTTTTTATTATTTTCTACATTGTAGATTAATATTGAAGACATCAAAACTATGAAGGAACACATATGGAATTATGTAGTAAACAAAAAAGTGTTAAACAAACCAGAATAGAAACCAGTTTATATTTTAGATTCTTCAAAGTAGCCACCTTTTGCTTTGATGACAGCTTTGCACACTCTTGGCAAGGTGTATCTAAACCTTTGACTGGTGCTGTGTGTTTGAGTTGTATGTTTTTCTCTTTCACACTGACCTGTGTGTGTGTGTGTGTGTGTGTGTCTGCTTGTGTCTCTACAGTTGTAGTTGGTAAGAGGGACAGTCCCGTGACTCTGCGCTGCCACACAGCGGTCACCGGTGCAGTGACCTGGCAGGTGGAGAGGGACGGGGACAGAGAGGACGTGGAGGACTCAGAAGACGCCAGGGTCGTAGGTCGTGACCTGGTGCTGAGCGAGGTAGACACACCCTCGGTAGGAGAGTACAGCTGCTGGAGCGGAGGTCGGAAGCTAGGATCCACCTATCTGCTGTTGGATGTGGAGGAGAATGAGGAAGAGGGGCCTGGTGAGTGTGTTTGGATGTGGCTCCTTTTTTCTTTGCACTTTAGCTATTCTGTGTTCACAAACCTCCTCATCACATATTCACTTTACCTTATCATTGTCTACCATCTACTTCCCTCTTTTGTTCACCTCTGTGTGTGTGTGTGTGTGTGTGTGTGTGTGTGTGTGTGTGTGTGTGTGTGTGTGTGTGTGTGTGTGTGTGTGTGTGTGTGTGTACTTCTCTGTCTGTAGAGTCCCTGATAAGCTGCCGAGCAAAGACTTATGACTGCTCCTTCACCTGTAACTGGACCCACAGTGAATTCACCGCCGTCCGCCTTGGTCAGGGCCGTGGCTGGTAATGCACATGACTGAAAATACACACAGATAGAACCACTGTCATCATATACAGACTGACTTTGGAACAGTTAAGCCACTGATGAGTAGACAGACAGACAGACAGACAGACAGACAGACAGACAGACAGACAGAGACAGACACAGACAGACAGACAGACAGACAGACAGACAGACAGACAGACAGACAGACAGACCAAATATTGATAGTTTATCAATAGAATATATGCTCATGTAACCCCCTGTGTCCCCAGTATTGTTGGTGTCCCCAGTATTGTTGGTGAGGAGGACCCTTGCCTCTGGGTCAACCCCAGCCTGAGCTCAGGTCCAGAGGGGGCGTTTACGTTTGAGCTGTCCCACTCCCTCTCGCCCTACGCCGAGGAGAGCGCCGCCCTAGTGGTCACAGCAGAGGCCATCAACAGCTACTCCTACCTCAGGAAGACCAAGCAATTTTACCTACGAGACATTGGTGTGTGTGTGTGTGTGTGTGTGTGTGTGTGTGTGTGTGTGTGTGTGTGTGTCTGTGTCTGTGTCTGTGTGTCTGTGTGTGTGTCGGGTTTGTTGGAAGGTGATTGGTTGACAGTGTGACCTTTGCTCTTTAACCCCTGCAGTCCAGCCTGACAGTCCCGAGGGAGTAAAGTGTCAACAGATGAGGGACGGGAGGCTGAAGGTGACCGTGGAGCCACCAACGACCTGGGCCTCTCCTCCCAGCTACTTCCCCTTGGAACACGAGGTCGAGTACTTGTACAAGGACAATGGCAAGGTACATACAGTACAAAATACAGTACATCCATACATTTATTTACATTTACATTTAGGGCATTTAGCAGATGCCTTTATCCAAAGCGACTTACTACAAATACATTTGTTTAAGTAAGTGAATCATCTATCCAACAGTCATCATAAGAT
>NC_139661.1:22729172-22793443 GCF_951799395.1 Argentina silus
TCCTTTCTAAATGGTGAAACCAAAATGTATACAGATATCATCAAATAAAGAATGAGAATCTATACTTTAACCTCATAGTAATGCTTTCAATTAAAATCCAAACTTGTGGAGAATAGAGCCGAAGGAAGAAAAAACACTTCACTGTCCCATTACTTACTTGGGACACTGTCCCATTACTTACGTGGGACACTGTAAGGTGCTGCGACTACTGACATGGAAATTGATGCATTATTGCTTATGTACGTACAGTAGCACCCAGATGATTTACTGTTATTATCCCGATCAACCAACATGAGCTTTTCTGTATCTGTCTGAATCTGTCTGTGTCTGTCTGTCTGTCTGTCTGTCTGTCTGCAGGGGCTGTTCGTTTGTGCAGAAGGCTCGTGTGGTAGAGGAAGCTGGGGGCAGAGCTGTACTTATAGCTGATGATGCAGCGGACAATGACAGTCAGTACCTGGACATGATCGCTGATGGGAGTACAGCCAAACCCAGCATACCAGCACTATTCCTCTTAGGACGAGATGGGTAAGAAACACACACACACACTTTCCCCCCCCCCCCCCCATGTAAACATTCTCTCATTCTTCTGCAACCTTTTCACTCTCTCCGTCCCCCCTGTCCCCCCTCCCCTCCCTCCTCTCTCTCTTACCCCTTCAGGCTGATGATCAGGCGCTCCCTCCAGAGACAAGCTCTGCCATGGGCAGTGATCTCCATCCCTGTCAACATCTCCTCCCTGGCCTCCTTCCCCCTGAAACAACCCCCCTGGACATTGTGGTAGAGCCAACACACACACACACACACACACACACACACACACTCTGGAGCCTCTGGTAGAGCCAACACACACACACACACACACACACACACACACACACACAGGTAGAGTCTCTGGTAGAGTCATCACACCCATGCTGACCGCCTTTCCTTTGCACCAGCCCCCCCTGGACATTCTAATAGTTATTACCAGCCCCATGGACCCTCTGGGAGTCGCTGTGTGTGTGTACTCCACGTAAAGCTGGGGAGAGGCCAGAACATCCACCTCTACAGGACACTCCCATGGACTCTCTGGTAGAGCCGCCCTCTTCACCCAGGACACTCTGGTAACAGTATGGATGGACCACCTCCCTGGAGAACGCCTGCACCCATCAGCCCCCCCCCTCAAAGAGCCGCCCTCTTCACCCAGGACACTCTGGTAACAGTATGGATGGACCACCTCCCTGGAGAACGCCTCCGCTTGGGGCGGATGGAACTAGCTAATACTCATCCATATGATTTATATATTTGGGACTAGATAAGACAAGAGCTCAGCGTGTGTGTGTGTGTGTGTGTGTGTGTGTGTGTGTGTGTGTGTGTGTGTGTGTGTGTGTGTGTGTGTGTGTGTGTGTGTGTGTGTGTGTGTGTGTGTGTGTGTATACTGTATTTGGTAGTGACTGGGTGGTCATGAAGACTGAAGTAAGCGAAAGTGTTGATGCTGTCAGAATTGGCTTGAAAACACATGAGCTGCAGTATTGAGGGTTAGGATGACATTTTGAAGTCACATTTGTGTTTATAACACACTGTACTGTTTATAACACACTGTACTGCCCTCCTGTCTAGCATGGCCGCGTAGTGATCACTGTGTAAACGAGGAGAGCAAATCCCCCCCCCCCCCCCTCAGTGAAGCAGCTGCCTCTTCTAAAGCCGAATTATCTTGGTTTCAAATGAACAGTATGCTTGTTTTTGCTGTATTGTTAATGTATTATTGTGTTTTGCACTGCTTTTACCAATGCCATGCCATATTGTTGTGCATTCATGAAATCATAGCCGTGTGTATGGGAATGATATGGGACATTTCTCATAGAAAAATACAAACAAGTAGACTGGAGCAGTTTAGGTATTTTTTTTCCTGGACATGGTTAGTTTGGCCTATGATAACCTTTTCCTGAATTCACCCTTATTGGAATGTGGGGTGACTATTTCAACCTTAAAGATTGTTTGTTTTTGTAAAACATTCAAAGACAACCTTTGATACGGTGCATTGTAGTTTTTATTATTGTTTATTATGTGTGCAGGGTCTCAAGGTGTGGGTGTGCATTATCTATGCAGACAATGTCTACTGAACTAACAGACCATCATTATTGTGTGTGTACACTGAAGCCTCACAGTGAGGCCAGTTGCCAGACAAAGACACATTATTGCATTTTATGTTCAAGATAAGTAGCTGTGATACATCTGTACTCTTAGCCTGGTGGTAATCCATGTTTTCAACATTTAACCTCGTCCCGCTCTCTACATCAAACTGGAGTTGTTTTTCCTGAATGGAGCTTGTTGCCGCTCGCTGGACATCTTTCCCGATGCCGTCACGAAAATCAATAAAAGAAAAAAAAAGAAAAAAACATGTTAACTAAAATATGCAAAACACAACATGAACATGCATTATTTATTTATTTATCTTTTGATTTCACTGTCGCTCTTTTAAAGGGCTATTTTACTTGAAATAAAAAACGTGGCTGTGGTTGATTCACCAAGACAGTTTGGGATGTTTGTATAGAACAAGCCAATCCAGCTCCTGTCACACTATTATATCTTGGATCGTATGAGTGCTTTATACTTTTTTAAGTATTGAGATATAATTCACCTTTTAAATGTTGTGTAAGGTGATGTAATGATAGCATACACATTCAAAGTAGATTACAGCACATTAAGATAAATGTTTAAAAATCTAAGCAGACACTACAGATCAGAGAGGCGTAGTGAGGGTTGGATTGGTGTGTTTGGAAGGTGTTTTAGACCTGTTCAATGAATCAGCCAGTAATATAAACCACATTGCCCTCAGGTATCTTAGTAAAGGGAACTAAATATCCTAAAACTGTTTTGGTTCACCACAGCCAAGGTCTCTGGGAGATCATGTTCATTTGTATTTTGAGTAAACTATCCCTTTAAAGGGACCGTCTGGGATTCAAACAACAACACAGCAGTCTCTCCACCACCTTTTTTGCTGAGGGGTGGGGCTGCAGAAATGTATCCACTCTCAAATTCATAGATGGAAATACAGTATGAATGCAAGGACTAATCAACATTATATTTTTAACCATGTTTTAAAGCTATATAATGTTTGTTTACAATAACAAGCTTTAATTTGGCAGTTGAACTAAGCTCGAGGCATTTATGAGGCATTTTAAGTTATATTCTTCAAGAATTAATGGCTATATATCATAATTTAAAAGTTTAAAAAAATGATGTATCAATCCCAGATTGACCCTTTACACACGATGTTTAAATGCTACCTCTGAAAAATTCTGGGGTTTAATTGAGATGTTTTATCATTAAAATCCTATTCGAACACCAGCGATTACCTCAAGGAAGGAGTGAAGGATGTGTTCATTCTCAATGTATTTCGAGATACAATATGTGAATGTTATTGTTACCTTTTCCTACACTTAGGGAAGACTCTCCCCCACACGGTTTCCCACACCGCCTCCTTTAGCGCCGGGCTTGCCCAGAGATAGAGCCCCGGTGTGCACACGACGTTAAACCGAGACAGGATGCCTAACGGATTTATGGCTTCGTTCCAAAACGTCAAGCCATACCCGGCTACTCGTCTCGATATCATATTTAGCATTGCTGGGGACCACAACAATAAGAAACACACGACCACTAACACGATGATCAGCAGCGACTCTCTTGCTCTCCTTCTCTTCGCTTGGTGGATCTCGGTCGAGTTGATATTTGGCGACGAAAAGTAACTTAGTTGTCATCACTATTTTTGTGAGGATTATAAATTGTAAACTGATAAGGCTATATACTTGAATCTGTATGGCTTTAGACAATGGCACCAATTTTTGGATTAGTAATTGGAAATAGATGTGGAACCAACTATACACGTTAATACACACAATCAAATGCCTGGTGACAAAACGACTGTAAAAGAAAGGGCAGCACACGGCGAAATATCGGTCAAACTGTGAAAACATAAAGGTCATAATATTTACTCTGAGAAGTGACGTTAAAATGTAAAAGGTTCCGTTTTTTGACGGGAATCCCACTCTGACATCGAAGAGACAGAGATAGAAAACTGAAAAACCACTCAGTGTGTCACAAACGCTGGTATTCAACATGAATATAAACCGGTTTTGTATTCGCAAAGTTTTGGTGCCCAATATACCGAGTACTACCGAGCCAGCGAGAAGCACGGCACTGATACCGAAAATAATGTGAAAAATAAAAAGGATATAATCCTCAAAACTGTTAAAGTCAACCGACAAAGGCACGAGCGTCGTGTTAAACGAGAGCATGGTTGTGCGAGTGAGTGTTCACTGCGCTTCACCGGGCGAACATGTATAGACAAACACCTGCATAGTGAAAGGTTATGTAACCTATACGACCAATTGATAATGAATGGAAATTGGAGGAACGTCAGGATGATGCAAAAGAGAGATTGAATTGCACTCGGGGACAGTGAGCGCACAATTTGAGGGTTCAGCACCAGGGACAGCGCTCCAATTTTTTTTTTCCGGGCAGCTGCTGTTTTTGTAATTAACCAAATGTATAATCGGACAAATAGAACAAAGAGGAAAATCTAAAATAACCCGATTTGAACATGATCAGAACATGATTTGTTTTATTTGTATGCCTGTCTGCGAGAAAAAGTAAGCAATTCTGAGGACCTACCTCTCTGATGTAAATATGATTTTCTTCCATAAACGTTAGGCCTAGCCAACCTAATGAAAGAGAGGAAATGCATGTGTCATTACCAAGAAGAAAGAATCGCCTAGAACATTTCAGTCGGGAACACTCACGTCTTAGTTAAACCAAGTATTGAATATAACATAGTTAAACAATTAGGCTTGGCGTATTTGGATGGCTCCGCTCTTTTGAGAGCTCCCTGCCTGAGAGTTATAAACGAGTACAACACACACATACAGAACCAGACAAAGGTTGGGACACACCTTGCCAAGAGTGTGCAAAGCTGTCATCAAAGCAAAAGGTGGCTACTTTGAAGAATCTAAAATATAAACCATATTCTGGTTTGTTTAACACGTTTTTGTTGACTACATAATTCCATATGTGTTCCTTCATAGTTTTGATGTCTTCAATATTAATCTACAATGTAGAAAATAATAAAAAATTAAGAAAAATCATTGAATGAGAAGGTGTGTCCAAACGTTTGACTGGTACTGTATATATTCCATGGCAAGGAGCCCATACACCTATCAACCTCCCGATAGACAGAGACAGAGCACAACCAAATCCGGTGGAGGCTGGGGGTAGTGGTGGTGGTGGGAACAAAAACAATAGTAACGCTCTCATAACCCAGTATGACCAAGCCTTAAATAGGCCGCCATATCATGTGAGTGTGTCGCCTGACAGAAATCTACGGTGTCCTACCTAAGCTATGCTCGACCCATTCATAATATACGCCATTTAGCTGACGCTTTTATCCAAAGCGACTTACATTGCAGTAAGTGCATAAATCTGTCAATATATGGTCCCAGCGGGAAACATATATACCAGCATTCATCGGTAGACATTTGCAACAGAAAATAACAATTGACAGATTGAAAATAACAGTTATGTACAAAACGTACCTTTAGGCCTCTCTTAGCTTTAAGATTCCCAAACCAATTAACATTTGAACAGATATAGCCTACATATAACAACATCATTAAAATAACAAACGATCATCCGACATTTTTTGCGACTTTCTGTGTTTTCCCACAAGTGCCCTGGAAATTGGCCTCCTGCTGCCAGTTATCACGATCTCCCTTTCCTTGAGAGGAGCCCACTCTGTGAATAGATGAAAGTATAATACATTAATTGTGTGTGTGTGTGTGTGTGTGTGTGTGTGTGTGTGTGTGTGTGTGTGTGTGTTTCCTCTACCTCCCTCTGCGCTTCGGACACACTTTGCCCCACACGGTTTTCATCATAGCCTCGCGCAGCGCCGGGCTGCCCCACACGTAAACTGCGGGCGTGACAACAGCGTTAAAACGCGCCATGATGGCGAAGAGGTTCGTGGACTCGTTTCTAAAGGTCAGACCCTGCTGAACGATCAGCCTCAGGATGATATTAACAAATGAGGGGCACCATAATATTAAAAAGCTCATGACAACAAAAAGTATGATCCTCAAAGATTCCTTCTTACTGTCTTTATCGTCACTTGGTGGGTCTCGCTCGAGTTGATACTTGGCGATGAGGTAGAGTTTAATCGTCATGACCACTTTAGTTAGAACTATGAACTGTAAACAGACAACGCTAAATGCGTGAATCTGTATTGCTTTGGATAGTGGTGAATACGTTCTTACCAGTACCAGAAAATAAGCGTGGAACCAACAGTACAGATTAATGCCTACCACTACCTGTCTGCTTATAAAACGACTGTAAAAAAAAGGGTAGCAAATGGCAAAATATCGGTCAAACTGCGCAAACAAAAAAGTCAAGATATTGACTCCAAGTAGTGAGGGTAAAATGTAAAAGGTTCCATTCCTTGACGGATATCCCTCTTTAACATCAAACAGACCGAGGTAGTACACAGACATACCAGATAATGTATCACAAATACTAGTGTTACACATGAATATGAACCGGTTTTGAATTCGTAGAGTTTTCGTGGCCAAGATCCCGACGACTACTGAGCCCGCTAGAAGCATGGCACTCGTGGCAAACAGAATTTGGAAAAGAAAGATCAGGTAATCCTGAGGATTGTCAAACGCAAACGCGAGAGGGACGACACCGGTGAGAGTATCGGTGATGTTAACGGACAGCATTGTGATGTTGAGCGCATGAACGCTCGATCATACAGTGTGAAATGAACGGTATTTTATAGATAGCTCGCCTGCTACAGCCTCCATATATGCCCTAGAGACGGACGACTCGGTAACGTCATTGTTTGGTGAGCAAGCATAAGCTTACTTCAGGATCTTTTTGGGTAACTGACTATGGAGGATCTGTATGTTTATAGCCTACACAGGCTTTAGCACTGATTTTTCAAGACGATCACAATAATCGACTACAAGTCGAAACCACTGTATTAGGGAATTACTCTGTTATAAAGGCTGTTATAAAGGCTGTGTGTTGTTAATACATATCGCCTTGAAGTGGCGCTGAGTGAGGAATCAGATGTATAATAACTACATCGGTGAACTGTAGCCCACGGCAGTGATTTTTTTCACATTATTTAATGTGGTAATTGCTTAATTACTTTCATAGCCTTTCGTACTTGGGACATTCTGTACGTCCTTTTTAAGCCGTGGTACATAGGCTTGTAGACGGCACACTGGCAATTGTTCGAGGCAATATTGTCAGCAATTGGCGTCTTATTAATGAATTTGGAATCTTAATTTATTAATTTAAAACCTTCAAGAGGGAAGAGTGACATCAAATGCTGGCCTGGTGTGTTCAATATAGTGTGAAAACCTGGGAGGAAAAACAACAATAAAAAACAAGTTGCTCTACAATAAATCGTTTTCAAGGGCATTACATCAAAAGTAGTCGACAGGTGATAGCGTTTTTATTTTAGACAAGTTAACTAGTACCTGCAGCAGCTATACATGCCCAAACGATTTCACAGATGAGGTGGTATGCTGTAAATCTTGGGCATACGCATTTTTCTCCAAACTGTCCTCTTGCAATCACTCTGGTACATGATAATATTCGTCTTGTTTGTCCACGAGACCGTTTTCTAGATCTCTGCAGGCTTTTAAGGTACTTTTTAGCTAATTGTAACCTGACCCTCCTTTTTGAGGATAACTAGCGCTTTGCACCTTGCAGTGAAGCCTCTGTAGTTCCGCTGGTGACGTATTCTGCTGATGGTAGTCTGTGACACATTCACGCTTACCGCCTGTTCCTGATCTGTGGGACAGTTGTTTTGTTCCTGATCTGTGGGACAGTTGTTTTGTTACGGATCTGTGGGACAGTTGTTTTGGGGTTTCTCTTAATTATGGTGAGCATTCATCCATGGTGAATAGCACAGTAACGTGAGTCATCCACTGCAGAAGTCTTCCTTGGCCTACCAGCCCATTTGCGATCGCTCCCCAGTGCTTTCTTTCTTTTTTAATGATGTTACAAACTGTACTTACCTATTTTTGGGTAAGGCTAAGTTGTTGGCTATGTTTCTGATAGATTTTTCTGATATTTCAGCATAATGGTTTCCTTGACTTTAACTGACGTCTCTTTGGTCCTCATATTGACAGACACCAATAGCAAACTCCAACGGTAAATGCAAAGCCTAGAATCAATACTAGACATTGACAGCTCTCTTATGCCTGCACAAATGATGTGAGAGAACACACTTGACTAACCAGAAACACCTTTCAAGCCAATTTTCCAATACTTTTGGTGCTCTGAAATAGGGGGTCTATGTATGAAAAAGGGTTGTAAGTTAATGGTGAAACCAATCTGAAAAAAGAAACATTGAATTCAAGCTGAGAATCTCTACTTTAACATCGTAGTAATTGTTTTTTTTCAAATCCAAACGGTTGGAGTATATAGGGAAAAGTAGACACAGTGCTTTCTATTTCCAATACATATGGAGGGCACCGTATAGAGTGAAAACCTGGAAGGAAAAACAACAATGCAGAAAAAACAAGTTGCTCTTCAATAAATCTGATGTTTTCAAGTTCATGACATGAAAAATAGTTGACGGATGATAACGTTTTTATTTCAATCGCGCCATGATCGCGAACAGGTTCGTGGCTTCATTATGTAACTTTACACCATGTCTGATCAGCTGCCTTACAATAATATCGACAAAGGATGGACACCATAACGCAAAAAAAAAAAAAGCATATGACCACAAACACGATACGCAGTGACTCTTTCTAATTGTCTCTCTCGGTGCTGGGCGCCTCTCTCCCCAGCTGGTTTCTGGCTATGATGTACAACTTGATAGTCAGCACTTTGGGCAGAACTATTATCTGCAGAGACATGGCGCCGAACGCGTTGATTTGCGCAGCTTTTGAGACCGGCGCCATTTTTTCAACCGTTAGAATTAAATACGTGTTACAATCCAACAAAACGCACACATGGCAACGACAAAAGATCGGGTGATTAAACGATAGTAAAAGAAAGGGTTGCACACGGCAAACATCTGCATAGTCTCTTGAGACTTCCTTGCCTTATGAGTTGACGTGAAAGGTTATCACCAATTGATATTGAGTGGAAATTGGAGAAGCGTCAGGATGACGCAAAAGAGAGATTCAATTGCGCTCCGAACCGTGAACGCAAAGTTCGAGAGTTCAGCACCATGGACAGTGCCTGTCTGTTTTTTTTTCTGCTGTTTTGTGATTGGGCTAAACCAATGTATCATATCAATAGAAGAAATAGAAAAATCAAAGATCACCAGAAGCGAATATGATGAGAACATTTATGTTATTTTTGTACTTTTTTGTGGGCCATGGAATTTCCTTTGACATTCAGTTCATATTCTGCCAGGAAGAGTAGACATTTCGGAGGACAGCTCTTGCATTTTAAAATCACAATCCAACCTCTTTGATGTTTACTACGTAATTCCATATGTGTTCCTTCATAGTTTTGATGTCTTCAGTATTAATCTACAATGTAGAAAATAATTTTAAAAAATCAAGAAAAACCATTGAATGAGAAGGTGTGTCCAAACTTTTGACTGGTACTGTATATATTCCATGGCAAGGAGCCCATACACCTATCAACCTCCCGATAGACAGAGACAGAGCACAACCAAATCCGGTGGAGGCTGGGGGTAGTGGTGGTGGTGGGAACAAAAACAATAGCAACGCTCTCATAACCCAGTATGACCAAGCCTTAAATAGGCCGCCATATCATGTGAGTGTGTCGCCTGACAGAAATCTGTCACCTGACAGAAATCTACGGTGTCCTACCTAAGCTATGCTCGACCCATTCATAATATACGCCATTTAGCTGACGCTTTTATCCAAAGCGACTTACATTGCAGTAAGTGCATAAATCTGTCAATATATGGTCCCTGCGGGAAACATATATACCAGCATTCATCGGTAGACATTTGCAACAGAAAATAACAATCATTGACAGATCGAAAATAACAGTTATGTACAAAAGGTACCTTTAGGCCTCTCTTAGCTTTAAGAGTCCCAAACCAATTAACATTTGAACAGATATAGCCTACATATAACAACATCATTAAAATAACAAACGATCATCCGACATTTTTTGCGACTTTCTGTGTTTTCCCACAAGTGCCCTGGAAATTGGCCTCCTGCTGCCAGTTTGCACGATCTCCCTTTCCTTGAGAGGAGCCCACTCTGTGAATAGATGAAAGTATAATAAATTAATTGTGTGTGTGTGTGTGTGTGTGTGTGTGTGTGTGTGTGTGTGTGTGTGTGTGTGTTTCCTCTACCTCCCTCTGCGCTTCGGACACACTTTGCCCCACACGGTTTTCATCGTAGCCTCGCGCAGCGCCGGGCTGCCCCACACGTAAACTGCGGGCGTGACAACAGCGTTAAAACGCGCCATGATGGCGAAGAGGTTCGTGGACTGGTTTCTAAAGGTCAGACCCTGCTGAACGATCAGCCTTAGGACGATATTAACAAATGAGGGGCACCATAATATTAAAAAGCTCATGACAACAAAAAGTATGATCCTCAACGATTCCTTCTTACTGTCTTTATCGTCACTTGGTGGGTCTCGCTCGAGTTGATACTTGGCGATGAGGTAGAGTTTAATCGTCATGACCACTTTAGTTAGAACTACGACCTGTAAATAGATAACGCTAAATGCGTGCATCTGTATTGCTTTGGATAGTGGTAAATACGTTCTTACCAGTAACAGAAAGTAAACGTGGAACCAACAGTACAGATTAATGCCTACCACTACCTGTCTGCTTATAAAACGACTGTAAAAAAAAGGGTAGCAAATGGCAAAATATCGGTCAAACTGCGCAAACAAAAAAGTCAAGATATTGACTCCAAGTAGTGAGGGTAAAATGTAAAAGGTTCCATTCCTTGGCGGATATCCCTCTTTAACATCAAACAGACCGAGGTAGTACACAGACATACCAGATAATGTATCACAAATACTAGTGTTACACATGAATATGAACCGGTTTTGAATTCGTAGAGTTTTCGTGGCCAAGATCCCGACGACTACTGAGCCCGCTAGAAGCATGGCACTCGTGGCAAACAGAATTTGGAAAAGAAAGATCAGGTAATCCTCAGGATTGTCAAACGCAAACGCGAGAGGGACGACACCGGTGAGAGTATCGGTGATGTTAACGGACAGCATTGTGATGTTGAGCGCATGAACGCTCGATCATACAGTGTGAAATGAACGGTATTTTATAGATAGCTCGCCTGCTACAGCCTCCATATATGCCCTAGAGACGGACGACTCGGTAACGTCATTGTTTGGTGAGCAAGCATAAGCTTACTTCAGGATCTTTTTGGGTAACTGACTATGGAAGATCTGTATGTTTATAGCCTACACAGGCTTTAGCACTGATTTTTCAAGACGAACGCAATAATTGACTACAAGTCGAAACCACTGTATTAGGGAATTACTCTGTTATAAAGGCTGTTATAAAGGCTGTGTGTTGTTAATACATATCGCCTTGAAGTGGTGCTGAGTGAGGAATCAGACGTATAATAACTACATCGGTGAACTGTAGCCCACGGCAGTGATTTTATTCACACTATTTCATTTGAATGCAGTCTATCACCGAGCCTTATCAATTTTAGGATTTCCTCTCAAGATCCTCATCTTATGATTCAGAAGATCCCAACAGAAAATTAAATTAGGCCTGGGCGCCACGTTTTATTTAAACCTCTTTTAGAATTAAAGGAAATAATGTTTACACTGCATTTTTCCATTAGGCCAAAATGTTTATATATATATATATCAATTATTTTGTGAATGTGGTAATTACTTAATTACTTTCATAGCCTTTAGTACTTGGGACATTCTGTATGTCCTTTTTAAGCCGTGGTACATAGGCTTGTAGACGGCACACTGGCAATTGTTCGAGGCAATATTGTCAGCAATTGGCGTCTTATTAATGAATTTGGAATCTTAATTTATGAATTTAAAACCTTCAAGAGGGAAGAGTGACATCTAATGCTGGCCTGGTGTGTTCAATATAGTGTGAAAACCTGGAAGGAAAAACAACAATAAAAAACAAGTTGCTCTACAATAAATCGTTTTCAAGGGCATTACATCAAAAGTAGTCGACAGGTGATAGCGTTTTTATTTTAGACAAGTTAACTAGTACCTGCAGCAGCTATACATGCCCAAACGATTTCACAGATGAGGTGGTAAGCTGTAAATCTTGGGCATACGCATTTTTCTCCAAACTGTCCTCTTGCAATCACTCTGGTACATGATAATATTCGTCTTGTTTGTCCACGAGACCGTTTTCTAGATCTCTGCAGGCTTTTAAGGTACTTTTTAGCTAATTGTAACCTGACCCTCCTTTTTGAGGATAACTAGCGCTTTGCACCTTGCAGTGAAGCCTCTGTAGTTCCGCTGGTGACGTATTCTGCTGATGGTAGTCTGTGACACATTCACGCTTACCGCCTGTTCCTGATCTGTGGGACAGTTGTTTTGTTCCTGATCTGTGGGACAGTTGTTTTGTTACGGATCTGTGGGACAGTTGTTTTGGGGTTTCTCTTAATTATGGTGAGCATTCATCCATGGTGAATAGCACAGTAACGTGAGTCATCCACTGCAGAAGTCTTCCTTGGCCTACCAGCCCATTTGCGATCGCTCCCCAGTGCTTTCTTTCTTTTTTAATGATGTTACAAACTGTACTTACCTATTTTTGGGTAAGTCTAAGTTGTTGGCTATGTTTCTGATAGATTTTTCTGATATTTCAGCATAATGGTTTCCTTGACTTTAACTGACGTCTCTTTGGTCCTCATATTGACAGACACCAATAGCAAACTCCAACGGTAAATGCAAAGCCTAGAATCAATACTAGACATTGACAGCTCTCTTATGCCTGCACAAATGATGTGAGAGAACACACTTGACTAACCAGAAACACCTTTCAAGCCAATTTTCCAATACTTTTGGTGCTCTGAAATAGGGGGTCTATGTATGAAAAAGGGTTGTAAGTTAATGGTGAAACCAATCTGAAAAAAGAAACATTGAATTCAAGCTGAGAATCTCTACTTTAACATCGTAGTAATTGTTTTATTTCAAATCCAAACGGTTGGAGTATATAGGTAAAAGTAGACACAGTGCTTTCTATTTCCAATACATATGGAGGGCACCGTATAGAGTGAAAACCTGGAAGGAAAAACAACAATGCAGAAAAAACAAGTTGCTCTTCAATAAATCTGATGTTTTCAAGTTCATGACATGAAAAATAGTTGACGGATGATAACGTTTTTATTTCAATCGCGCCATGATCGCGAACAGGTTCGTGGCTTCATTATGTAACTTTACACCATGTCTGATCAACTGCCTTACAATAATATCGACAAAGGATGGACACCATAACGCAAAAAAAAAAAAGCATATGACCACAAACACGATACGCAGTGACTCTTTCTTATTGTCGCTCTCGGTGCTGGGCGCCTCTCTCCCCAGCTGGTTTCTGGCTATGATGTACAACTTGATAGTCAGCACTTTGGTCAGAACTATTATCTGCAGAGACATGGCGCCGAACGCGTTGATTTGCGCAGCTTTTGAGACCGGCGCCATTTTTTCAACCGTTAGAATTAAATACGTGGCAACGACAAAAGATCGGGTGATTAAACGATAGTAAAAGAAAGGGTTGCACACGGCAAACATCTGCATAGTCTCTTGAGACTTCCTTGCCTTATGAGTTGACTTGAAAGGTTATCACCAATTGATATTGAGTGGAAATTGGAGAAGCGTCAGGATGACGCAAAAGAGAGATTCAATTGCGCTCCGAACCGTGAAAGCAAAGTTCGAGAGTTCAGCACCATGGACAGTGCCTGTCTGTTTATTTCTGCTGTTTTGTGATTGGGCTAAACCAATGTATCATATCAATAGAAGAAATAGAAAAATCAAAGATCACCAGAAGCGAATATGATGAGAACATTTATGTTATTTTTGTACTTTTTTGTGGGCCATGGAATTTCCTTTGACATTCAGTTCATATTCTGCCAGGAAGAGTAAACATTTCGGAGGACAGCTCTTGCACTTTAAAATCACAATCCAACCTCTTTGATGTTTACTACGTAATTCCATATGTGTTCCTTCATAGTTTTGATGTCTTCAGTATTAATCTACAATGTAGAAAATAATTTTAAAAAATCAAGAAAAACAATTGAATGAGAAGGTGTGTCCAAACTTTTGACTGGAACTGTATATATTCCATGGCAAGGAGCCCATACACCTATCAACCTCCCGATAGACAGAGACAGAGCACAACCAAATCCGGTGGAGGCTGGGGGTAGTGGTGGTGGTGGGAACAAAAACAATAGTAACGCTCTCATAACCCAGTATGACCAAGCCTTAAATAGGCCGCCATATCATGTGAGTGTGTCGCCTGACAGAAATCTACGGTGTCCTACCTAAGCTATGCTCGACCCATTCATAATATACGCCATTTAGCTGACGCTTTTATCCAAAGCGACTTACATTGCAGTAAGTGCATAAATCTGTCAATATATGGTCCCAGCGGGAAACATATATACCAGCATTCATCGGTAGACATTTGCAACAGAAAATAACAATTGACAGATTGAAAATAACAGTTATGTACAAAACGTACCTTTAGGCCTCTCTTAGCTTTAAGGTTCCCAAACCAATTAACATTTGAACAGATATAGCCTACATATAACAACATCATTAAAATAACAAACGATCATCCGACATTTTTTGCGACTTTCTGTGTTTTCCCACAAGTGCCCTGGAAATTGGCCTCCTGCTGCCAGTTAACACGATCTCCCTTTCCTTGAGAGGAGCCCACTCTGTGAATAGATGAAAGTATAATACATTAATTGTGTGTGTGTGTGTGTGTGTGTGTGTGTGTGTGTGTGTGTGTGTGTGTGTTTCCTCTACCTCCCTCTGCGCTTCGGACAGACTTTGCCCCACACGGTTTTCATCATAGCCTCGCGTAGCGCCGGGCTGCCCCACACGTAAACTGCGGGCGTGACAACAGCGTTTAAACGCGCCATGATGGCGAAGAGGTTCGTGGACTGGTTTCTAAAGGTCAGACCCTGCTGAACGATCAGCCTCAGGATGATATTAACAAATGAGGGGCACCATAATATTAAAAAGCTCATGACAACAAAAAGTATGATCCTCAACGATTCCTTCTTACTGTCTTTATCGTCACTTGGTGGGTCTCGCTCGAGTTGATACTTGGCGATGAGGTAGAGTTTAATCGTCATGACCACTTTAGTTAGAACTATGAACTGTAAACAGACAACGCTAAATGCGTGAATGTGTATTGCTTTGGATAGTGGTAAATACGTTCTTACCAGTAACAGAAAATAAACGTGGAACCAACAGTACAGATTAATGCCTACCACTACCTCTTTGCTTATAAAACGACTGTAAAAAAAAGGGTAGCAAATGGCAAAATATCGGTCAAACTGCGCAAACAAAAAAGTCAAGATATTGACTCCAAGTAGTGAAGGTAAAATGTAAAAGGTTCCATTCCTTGACGGATATCCCTCTTTAACATCAAACAGACCGAGGTAGTACACAGACATACCAGATAATGTATCACAAATACTAGTGTTACACATGAATATGAACCGGTTTTGAATTCGTAGAGTTTTCGTGGCCAAGATCCCGACGACTACTGAGCCCGCTAGAAGCATGGCACTCGTGGCAAACAGAATTTGGAAAAGAAAGATCAGGTAATCCTCAGGATTGTCAAACGCAAACGCGAGAGGGACGACACCGGTGAGAGTATCGGTGATGTTAACGGACAGCATTGTGATGTTGAGCGCATGAACGCTCGATCATACAGTGTGAAATGAACGGTATTTTATAGATAGCTCGCCTGCTACAGCCTCCATATATGCCCTAGAGACGGACGACTCGGTAACGTCATTGTTTGGTGAGCAAGCATAAGCTTACTTCAGGATCTTTTTGGGTAACTGACTATGGAGGATCTGTATGTTTATAGCCTACACAGGCTTTAGCACTGATTTTTCAAGACGATCACAATAATCGACTACAAGTCGAAACCACTGTATTAGGGAATTACTCTGTTATAAAGGCTGTTATAAAGGCTGTGTGTTGTTAATACATATCGCCTTGAAGTGGCGCTGAGTGAGGAATCAGACGTATAATAACTACATCGGTGAACTGTAGCCCACGGCAGTGATTTTTTCACACTATTTAATGTGGTAATTGCTTAATTACTTTCATAGCCTTTAGTACTTGGGACATTCTGTATGTCCTTTTTAAGCCATGGTACATAGGCTTGTAGACGGCACACTGGCAATTGTTCGAGGCAATATTGTCAGCAATTGGCGTCTTATTAATGAATTTGGAATCTTAATTTATGAATTTAAAACCTTCAAGGGAGAAGTGTGAAATCTAATGCTGTCCTCGTGTGTTTAATATAGTGTTAAAACCTGGAACGAAAAAAAACAATAATAAAAAGACAGGTTGCTCTGCAATAAATCGCCTTCAAGTGCATGACATAACAACTCGTTAACAGGTGATAACGTTTTATTTTATTATAGTTTCATGTTTTATAACGCTTTGTTAATATTTTGATTTCCAAACGAATTGAAATTATACAGTATATTCAACCTATTGAAGTAAGTATTAAACAATCATATCTATTGACGATAAACATTTTACCTTTTTTTTCTTTTCTTTTTTTTTTTGAAAAACGAATAGAAACTTAATTAGATGTTGGAAAACAAGCACTCTGTCTTTGTCCTCAGTGCAAGGCTGTGTCCACGTTTGTCAGTCATCCAACGCGATGCAGAGAAAGCCCAAACAAGAAATCAACTTCACCTGTTGCCAAATAATGACAGCAGACTTGGTAGCCAGAGAAATAGTTAGAATATAATTAGAAAAGATATTGATGTCTTATAACGACAAAGTGCGAATTATATACAGATTTATATACAATTTAATTAGGTCAAGGTAGATAATAGGCTTACATTCCTCCTCACATGTGTCCATAATACTGACATATTTTACAGTGCTTATGCAGGTAAACGTTCAAATGTTCAATGTAATTGTCTTAATGTTTGTTGGAGAGAGGGTGAAAGAAACAAAAATCGTGTTGCTTATTTCTCGAAATCGTTAACATTCCCAACATTTAATAAATGAGAAGCGGAGTAGCGCACATACATGTAGGCGAATTTCTTACCAATTTGCAGTGAACAACTTGTAGTGGTGATTGGCTGTGTTTAACAATTCCACTTGAAACATGTCAAACAGAGAAATTAAACAAGTGTACTGTAAACATGTTGTCCCCCATGAATGACGTAGCGCCCCTCCATAAAAAGGAGGGTGATGGAGACGCCTGTGAATGAAGCAAGACGTTTATTCATAAACGGTTTACTGTGACACTCTGGTTGTCTCTGTTTTACAGTGCTGTGTCCCTGTTGGCATAGAGAGGGCTTTTCTCTTGGTGCGATCACCTTCTGTGACCAAAGAGAACTAATATATTTGGACGCCATTAGGCTACTATCATACTAACTATTAATATAAAATGCCTTTAAACAAATGTCACCAATAAGCTAAGACAAAATATTTGCAAATAATTTGGTTACAAATGTGACTGGCTATAAACCTGGGTTACACAACTCTGGTTTCCGTATTGATATAAACCAAGTGTCGATATTAAATTAAGCTGCATAACAGACTTAACTCACAAAATATTATTCCCAAATTCATTAGGCAACAACTGCATTCCGGAGTAGCAAGACTGAAAAGTTACCGGAACGTGTAGTTCTTATTTTATTCATTATCGTCTTGCTTCTTACAGCTTTGCGTTGATTTCTCAAAGTAGTATTCCCTAATTCGTTAGGCTATATGCCTACTGCATTAGGCAACACTCCTAGCACTCCACATTGTACCCTATTATGACATTTTTAATGATGAAACTCCTAAACAATCTCTATGGCAAGACGCGTCTTTCACCCAAGTTTCATCAAAATTGTCCCAGTGGTGTCGGAGATAAAGCGTGTGACACACGAACGGACAGAGACCGAATCATAGTCCTGCCAATATATAAATAAATAAATAAAAATCAACGTATTCCGCCACTGTGCACATCGATAGCACAGAGAACCATGAACATAAACAGCGCGAAGGCCCATCACACCGCTGAGAATTGCAGGTGAACTGAACACAACTAGCCCACGTTAAATGTTGAACACAAACAGAGGACAATGTTAACTAATAATAATAATAAAAAAAAATGTTTGGAAGACTTTGGAAGTCCAAAAGGCCCATATTCGAAATATAAGTGGCATGTTCCCATAGTAATGTGCTAAAAGAGAAGCGATAAGAAGGGGGAAAAGAAGCCACAACTCGTCTTATTTATGCTGTCGATCATACCGAGTGCCTCAAGACCTTGATATGTTTACAATCCATCCTCCGTCTTTGCTCATCCTTTCTGGGTCAAACCCGATTCTGTGTAGAGAGGGAGACACACGTACGTCAACATCAAAAATCATTGTCATTTCACAAATAAATACTCATACTCTGGTGTTTGTGTGTGTGTGTGTGTGTGTGAGAGAGAGAGAGGGAGAGAGAGAGAGAGAGAGAGAGAGATAGGGGGTGCGCATGCAACCATATAGGCCGAAACCTGACACAATTAATATACCTGAAATCAACTAAACCTGACTCAACTGTTCACCAGGACCATGAATCAGGTGTGTAAAAGCTGGGGTGGAATTATAGCCTGCACAGTCTCCAGGAAAAAGGGTTGATTGCGTCATAGCTTACCTTCCCCTCCGTTTGGGACACACTTTACGCCACACGGTTCTCCACACGGCCCCTCGCAGGGCCGGGCTGCCCCAAATATACAGTGCCGGGGTGACCAGGGCATTCAACCGCGCCATGATCGCGAACAGGTTCGTGGCTTCATTATGAAACTTTACACCATGTCTGGTCAACTGCCTTACAATAATATTGACAAAGGATGGACACCATAACGCTAAGAAGCATATGACCACAAACACTATAATGCGCAGTGACTCTTTCTTATTGTCTCTTTCGGTGCTGGGCGCCTCTCTCCCCAGCTGGTTTCTGGCTATGATGTACAACTTGATAGTCATCAGCAATTTGATCAGAACTATTATCTGCAGAAACATGACGCCGAACGCGCTGATTTGCGCAGCTATTGAGATGGGCACCATGTTTGAAACCGTTAGAATTAAATACGTGTAAATCCAACAAAACGCACACATGCCAATGACCAAAGGTCGGGTGATAAAACGGTTGTAAAAGAAGGGGTAGCACACGGCAAAGTAACGGTCAAACTGCGCAAACAGAAATGTTAGCACATTCACCCCTAGAAATGAGGGCAAGATGTAATAAGTTCCATTCCTGGACGGGTAACCTTCTTGGACGTCAAACAGACCGAGATAGTAAACAGAGAACCCGGTCAGTGTGTCACTGATGCTCGTGTTCAACATGAATATAAACCGATTCTGTATTCGCAGAGACCTCGTGCTAAATATACCGATGACCACCGAGCCTGCGAGGACCACGGCACTCGTGGCGAACAAGATGTGGAAAATAAAGATGAAGAAATCCTCGGGACTGTCGAAGTCAACTGACAGAGGAACGGTTGCGTTGGAATAGAGCATCGTGACGCCCCGTCGGACAGAGAACGTAGACTCTTCTTATAGCTGAATGCTCATCATCTCAAATACGTAATACTAGCCCAGAGCAAACCTCTCGAGAGTTAGTGAGCTTCACCTGACTGATACGTGTTTATAATTAAGGACGTTACAGGTGTTAGACATAGGTGAAGGATCATTTGGGCCCTAATGACCGAATGAACATAGGTGAAGGATCATTTGGGCCCTAATGACCGAATGAGCACGTTGGTAGTCTCACTAGTAGCTTATTTGCCTTATGTGTGAAATAGGCCTACAAAACACTGCACTGTCAAGGCGTAGGGAACGGTGTCTAACTCATTATGTTGTTGTTTCCCCATAACCAGGCAGGCCTACACGTTAGCTTTAACCACACAAAAAAAAATCGATTCATAACTGTGTGATTACAAAGAGTATCCCCTCTACTTGTCCACACTTCAGTGGCAATTTTCCTGATTGGCCTGGTTTTGCTTTTTAGATTAATGTAGCCTACACCATCACCCCTTCCATTGATCCCCTGTTGATTATGGTCAAATATCGTCTGTAGGACTCAAAGGATTTGTTAAAATGATTTTGAGGCTAATTCAATAGGTGGCGTTTATTAGGTATTAGGGGATCATTTCTGCAGACTAAATAATACGATCTGTGTGGTACCTATACTGCATTTACATTTACATTTAGGACTATTAAGCCTATTACTATTACTATTACGAATGTTTTCTAAACTGTAAAATGTTATTTTACACTAAACCTTAATCTGACATTTATTAATAATGAATATCCTTTTGCTCTCCTTTCAGAACAACTCGTTTCGAACATCTTGAATGTCGGCCCAGGCTACTTTGATATTACTGTGTCCGAAGCTTTATATATTGACGTTTACACTATGCATACTCCCAAAAAACCTCTTATAGGGCCTTGCAGAGTGGGGACAAATACATATATAGAATATTCTTATATATCTTGTACTTCGCCCAATGTCCACCAGGTGGCATTCGTGGCCTGTCAAATGAACCTCGCCCTCGTGCTCCGTGTCATTATCTCTGAACCTGACATGTAGCAGCTTCGTATCACTAGTATGCTCCACAAGAGAGAGCAAGAGAGAGAGAAATAGAAGCCAGCCAGGGGGCACACTATACCAAGCTGTGATGACAAACTCCGCACTATGAAAGTGAGTAGGCCTACACATTACCCTGTGAAATGAGCTCATCCCTGCCACAGCCGGACCGTGACTCAAACCAATGTTTCAAGATTCAAGATTCTTTATTTGTCACGTGCATACAAGTATACAGTGAAATGCAAAAGTGACAGTGCCACAGAGTAGTGCAACAATACAATAAGTTTTAAAATAGAATAAAATAAAATAAAATAGAAGTACTAAAAAATATACAGTATGAACAGTATAAACAGTATAAACAATATGAACAGTATAAGCAGTATAAGCAATATAAACAGCAGATGGATGATTATGTGTGTGCATAAGTGTTATGATGTCAGTGAGTGTGTGAGTGACTTGAGGGGGGCACTGGTGGGGTCATCGTTGATGATCCTAGATGTTCCATCGTTGATGCCGCAACAACACAATGTTGCCAACTCCAAAACTCCATCAATAGGCTACCATGGATCCAGGAAAGCCAAAGCATTTCTGGGTCCAGGGAGACAGTACATCAAGTCAGTAAGGCAACCTTTGGCCTTGTTCTCTGCAGGAACCTCAGCAGCACTGACTGTTTGAGTCAAGACACCACCATTCCTGACCCAGGATTCAAGCCCATGTAGGAACAATACAATGTATTCCTGTACGCCATAAATACTACCACTAACCCAAGCTAAAGCAAGTCTGGGGAGACAGTAGGGCACTTCAAGTCTCAGGAAGGTCATAGGTCACTGCTAGACAGGCAATGATTAGGGCCAGTGTGTGAATGTACTCGGGCATTACCAAGAATTAATAAGGGACATGGTGCACTTTAATAAGGGTACACATTACCAATTAGGACCAGAGTGCACTATAAACTAGGACTGGACAGTAGAAATAGCAGCATCTGTAATGCAGAACCTGAGGCAATAAGTAGCCAATGTGCCTCACTGGTCAGGACGGCTGGGAGTAATCGTCTGTTGTTGAACATAAGGAGGTCATGTTCTTGATTTTAAATACTGTTATATCTAGACCAATAAAACAATTACAAGGGGTGTGTGTCTAGGCCTGGAGCTTCTGCTCATGTAGCCTGTACACAAATGATGTAAAATGCAAAGATGCCAATTGCATGTTTTTTTTTTCCAGTGCCATTGCCTAATATTCCCTTGAATCATCATTCATGTGGTGTTCATACATGGAAATCAAGCCCATCCCAGTTAATGACCTAGAGACGTCCAGTCCCCTCGCGATCCTCTAATAAACCAGGTCCTCGTGCAGAGATGGGACAGACAACTCCTCCACACCTTCGTCTCTCTTTAGCGCAGGCAATGGCATGACTGAAATACTTTGACTCACACTCTCTCTCTTTCTTTCTTTCTCTCTCTCTCTCTCTCTCTCTCTCTCTCTCTCTCTCTCTCTCTCTCTCTCTCTCTCCCTCTCTCTCTCTGTCTGCATCGATGAGTAACAACAGCGTTGGTCTGTCGACCGTGTTGCCGCTCACTAACTTTGGCAATGTGCTGATGTTTCTCTTCAGTATAGTTCTGGCGGCTGCAATTATTTTCCTCAACATCTCGGTATTTCTGTCGATCTTGATGAACAAAGCGCTGCGCAACGAGAACCGCTTCATGTACATGCTGAGTACTTGTTTTAGCGACATTTGCTCTGGCGTGTCTTATTATTATGTCGGCGTCCTGGATGTGAGGGACAGTTATAATTCGCCAACCAGAACGTTCTATATTGCTCCTACGTTTCTGGGGCTGTCCTACATGGCCATACTGGCAGCCCAGGCCGACAGGTATCACGCAGTGTCAGCGCCTTTCAAGTACTCCCAGAGAATGACCAGAAACAGGACCCTGCTTGTGATCCTAGCCTACTGGGTCTATGCGTTCGTTATTGTGGCCGTTAACAATCTGGTGACGGTGGGGGTCGCCAAAAGAGTCACCGGCATCGGGACGTTTGTTGGCAACATATTCACGGTGATCATAATGATAGGGCTGAATATTAGACTGTTCTTCATAGCCAAGTACCAGCTGCAAAGGGAACAGCCTTCTGCAGAGAGAGATAACAAGCGCTCATCTGTCTATCTCATTATTGTGGTTGCTGTGTTTTTCCTGGGGGCATGGTTACCCATATTCATTCATATTATAATGTGCAATTTTGTGGGTTCTACATGTTATTCGTTTAAGAACGAAGGCACAGACCCTCTTCGAATTCTACCACGAATTAATGCTGTTCTGACCCCGCTACTGTATATCAGAGGCTGCACTGCGCTCAGGGCGACGCTATTCGCCAAGATTTGGAGACCTTGCCGCAGAAGGAGGTAAGGGGAGATTTGGCGCGTTTTGGGCACGTTTATTTAACTCAAAATTCGTCCTTCCTTCCAAGTGGTACATTCGTTTTACAAAAAGTTCATTTGAAAGCACCAAAATATGTAAAATACTCAAACTCACAACGAATTAATTGCCCGTTGTTCCTTGCCAAATTGTGTGCCCACATTGTATATGAAAAAGATCAATCTAGCGTATCCAAATATCACACCCTAACTTATGCTCTCAAAAGACGCATGGCTGACAACTTTATTGCTTATATTGATTTATACACATGTCGCCTGTCTATAATGCGCACGGATTTATATCCTGCCTATGTCAATAACGGAAATTTCGTTCAGATAATTGAGTGGTAGCATTCTAAAGATCATTTCTATCTTCAAATCGAATTTGTGTCCTTTGTTAAGTGATGAAATCATGGGATGTAGCATCGACTATTTGAGCCTCTCCACATTAGCGACGAGACAAATGCATGTTCTGTACCACAGTGTCCCCCTATTTGTGCGCATGTAATTAAGTCATAAGTAGTAATTCTAAAATCTATCAGATTTCCTATTTTCATAAGTCATTTATTATCTTTTAACGATTTATGGTGGGGGGGGGAAAACAGGTCAACAACATTTCCTCATGAGGAGCGACATTTGTACAGCTGCTCGTTTGAGCATTAATTAACTTGTTTCACCACTCTTTGTTTGTCAACACTATACTGCATTTTCTGACAATGACCCGAGGACAAACAGTTTAACGGCTGTGCTCTTGTATGCCCTTTTACCTACAGCGTGAATCCGGGAGTGCAAGGATCTGGCACCACCGGAGATCCGGTCTCTACTGTCTTCAAGACGTGACGTGATGTGTCATTTAAAAAGAACATTCGAGAAGATTGGAGAATATGGGTCTGAAAAGTGGAGGTTATATTAAAGTTAATTTGATTATCTAGTAAGGTCAGGGTTTAATAGCCTACAGTCCAGTGACAGATATCAAGTTATTGAGTAAAGATGTAAATTGATTTCACATGTGGATATTCAATGAACATTAAATCACCACAACACCATAGGCCCCTATCGAAGGTTAGCCTAACTTTCACTCATAAAAGTTTGAATAAAGTTGGATCGGAACCCATTTGGCTGAAGACGTTAACACATCTTCAAGCTTTATTCCTCTCCGTTATTTGAACAAATGGGCTAGGCCTGTAATATGTGATATTGGAGTGATTTTGAGTAAATCAAACAAAGTGAGTGTGAGGTGTCAGTGCCTTAACAGACATGTTCTTTTATTTCTTGATTGGACTCATTGTCTATAATAATAGATCTAGAACAAGTTGACAGAACAAGCTTCCTGGAGCTGCATTTTACACAAGCTTCACTGAGCTGCATGTCAATTCTGAAGAAAAGAAATTCATCAGTTAAAACAAAAATGGGAATGGACATGACGAATTTTAATTGGCCCATGAGACAATGATTCATATCACAATCACAATTTGGTAGTTTAATGTATTTGTTCATTTCTGTGTTTTTTGTGTGCGAGGATTGCATGTCACACCGTGTCAGTAACGTGGAAAGTTAACTTAAAGTCTACCAGTAGGCTATGTACAAAATAAAATAAAACGTCAAAAGCATAGTAGGCTAGTTGAATAACTCCAAACTGTGTAAAGGTTGAAATATGCATTTAATAATTTGTTTTGAAATAATAAAATCTCTATCGACTAAAATGTTAATTTGAAGTTCATTAAGTTGAATTGCCCCATTGACCTATTGAATTAGGCCTATCATGATTTTTTTTTTTTTTTCAGATGCATTCAGCAGTTGCAGCTTTGTCAATATATAGTTTAGAAATAGCCTAATCCTCGATATTTCATGTTGACTAGGCATACATGGGTTTTCTTATCCACCTTTGAAGGCTGTTCGAATGTTTAATGGGCGAGGTGCAATCCATGTAATCCTCCTTGTCGATGTTGGCCCAGCTGATGTCGTTGCTGTGGATGCAGTTTTCATGGCAACCGCGGAGTGTCAGGAGAGCTCTTTGGCCTTAAGCCATAAACCGACGACTCCTTGAGCCATCCACGGAATGTGAACTTTCGTTATCCCATGTCCACGAATTATTCACACAACGCATGAAAGGCGATCCCTTGAACACACAAACTCAAAATGACATTGCCTGTAGCATGCACCTCACAACCCTCTAAAACCTGTATCATATTTTCTTTGAAATTGAGTCATAGCCAATAAACACTCAAATTGACAACTTGAACCAAACTCTGACCATACCTACTCTATTGGGCAGTTTGGAGATTTAGGGATTTTACACACAGGGCCAAACCCAACCATACTGTGCTTGGTCGGATATTTTAATTTCACATTGTCCCTTTGCTGCCCTATGGTGGATGAGTAATCAGGCCAGTCCAGTACAGCTTAGCTCGGTTCTGCTCTGTAGTGTGAATTAGGGTATAGTGGCGTATAAATGTTTTTCTAGGGTGCGTGTGCCTAGAGTAGGGCCTAGGCCTACTTATCTGGGGTGGTCATTCGATAGGTGGAGCGGGCCTGTGGGCTAAGAGGAGGGGCCACTAGATTACCTCACTTCCGTTCGGAACATCTGGTGCCAGGGTATCTAGCCCCTTCTTGAATATTTTCCATAGGAAGCAGCAAATACTCAATAATTTCGGACGTAAAGGCCGATTCATTCAAACTAAATAAACATCCGAATCAAAGCGAAAGCGCAGTGTCACAACGTAGGCCAACATGAGAATGGGCGGCTTGGAAAATGCTACATGGATGCATAATTATGCTAATAGCCTTTGATGTTTCAACTCAATCTTTTTGCACCTTTTTGCAGTGACTTGGTGTAGGATGCATCTTTTCCGACAATAGATAAAACAGAAATCACGTAGCCCTAACCTAGACATTTGGCACTTTGTGTAGAAGGTCTACTGTCACAATTTTCTAAACTAATCATTATAATATTTTTCTCAATGTATCATTAGAATCTCTTGATGGCAAAGTGACTTGATTTTATTGTGACTTAAAGTTACTAAGGTAACGTAGGCCCAGGCCTACACGTTTTAGGCTTCAGCCTGCTGCGCCTAATAAACTGTTATTAAACGCGCGTATTTTGGAGAGACAATCCCAGTATAAAAAACACAATTATTTAATTGATTGTGTTTATGTTGATCAATGTATCGGGCAGCGATTATGGCATGACTGCGAGGTGTGATACAACACGCAATTTCGCAGCAGTCTGTTTCTGGAATACATTATTAGGACTATTACGCGGAATTGGGAAATGGTGATGGTGGTGTTGATAAATCTGCCAGTCCACAAACCCCCATGAAACGAGGAGGAAAGAGCCCGATGTTTTCTCCCTTTTCTACGCTCTTGGTTGGCTTCTATTCAAATTTGGGTCAGGGGTGAGAAAGCCCAACGTCACAAGCTTGCAACATGGCGTCCCGAAGGCTGTGAGATGAGCAGGAGGATGGTAAATTGAGAACGCTCCTACCGATGTAATAAGGTATCTAAACGACATTTGTCTTATTCTCCGATAAGTGTGATAGTATTTCGGCACAAGTTTATTAGCCATTGTGATCGGATAGATTTCTCACTCGCGGAAAAATCGCAAGGATATTCGCTGTTGCGGTGGCTTTCTATCGCGTGCCAACAAAAAGGGGCTTCGCCTGTGTAGCGCCTGGTGCCTATTCTGGCTCTACCAGCTTGGCAAGATGTGAGCTGGCGTTTTGTCTGCATGAACAGCTTTTGCAAACCGTCGTTCATTTTAACATGTTCCCCTCACTCTTGCTACACTGTTTACATAGAAGACCTATTATTTGCCAATGTTTGGTGCCGCCGGGGATACGACTATTTGCAAAGGCTTGGGTGAACTAGGCTGGCAAAGCACATTATTATGCCTAAAGAAAGGAGCTACCCCAAAGCGATTCAAGTGTATCTTGCTTACTCTCTTCGTTCTTCTCCCATTTGCACAAGTCTATTCATTCTCACAGCCTTTCTTTAGTCATTTAGTGATTTCGATTTTTATACGCGTTTCATCATTGGATTTCTCATGAATAGTTTTTCGTAGCCTACTTTGTTGTTGAGCTTAACACATTTTATGGACGCAACTCTTTGATTCAGGTACAGTGGACAGCTTTTTATGTAATGGATCACGTACATCTGGTTTATTCAGACGAGCGTTTCATCCCTGTGTTCTGCCTTGTCAGCTTGCATGATTTCGGTGCCAACCACGGCTTATTTACCTCGCACCTCATTGTTTGTTTTTATCGTGGATATGGAGTTTGTTGAGCCACACGCGTCCTGCAGACCGTGTTGTGGCGACACGATAGCACACAATTTAATGAATGAGAGCGTATCGTAGAATCCCTTGTTGTGTATCAATACGCTGTAGTCTTCCTGTAGTCTTCCTGTGACCAGTGAGCACTTTAGGTCCGCACACATCGACTAGCTTTATAATAACACCACGGATGTGTAGTTTTATATTGGGACCGAAAACATATTCTGTTGTAGCCGTGCAGCGAGGCGAATGTTGCAAAATGTGCAACACCCCTTTACTCAATTAAAGGAAGATTGAAAGGATACAACAAAACAACAACAACCACCACCAACGGAGTCGTTTTTGTTGGTTTTTCATGCTGTTTTTATTTCGTTTTATCAAGGTATTTATCAGTATGGCTTACTGTGTTGTTGCCAGTTTACTCTTTTGAACTGGCCTCTGGGGCGTGTACAGGTGTGAACTCTAGGCTGCTTGCCTGTTCAGGTGACTGGTGGTGTTTAAGTATCAAGGGGCACAGAGATAATCAGTCGCAGGAATGTCAGTTATGTGAGGTCTGTTTTCATTGTATGTACATTTTTCACTGGCACTCTGCAAAATGCCACACTGCAGAATGGTTGCATTTCAGTTGTATTTCTTATTAATGAAATGTATTCCGTTATGACAGACAGTGTCGGCAAGGGAGAAGTTGGCCATCATTCAGCCTCTCTGTTTCTCTGTACTGGTGGTTTTAGATTGTATGTAATGTAATTATGTCAAAATACTAATGGACACATCTTATTGAAAAGCCCTTTGCTTTGGTGTTTACAGTGCTAGGGAGGGTTAGGGTAGGCCTACATCTGCAGGTTATTCCCAGCCTCAGTGAAACATCAGTGGCATGGCTTCCATCGTGATCCTTAAATGATCATGTGATTAGTGTCAGCTTCTGAGTTCAGCTCTGAATAACATGGAACGTTTGGATGACGGTGACATAATGGACAGTTGAGGCCTGGGGATGTAGAGGAGTTGCCTGTTGTGTGCTCTACCCCACGATCACACACACACACACACACACACACACACACACACACTCACACACACACACCATGTATTGTGTACATTGTGATCAAGGCTTACGGTAGTGGTGTGGAGCCAGTGCATAAGAAGGGTACTTAGGTTATATGTTCTGCTGACATGTTGGGCTGGGATTTAGCTTATGGATTGTGTTAGTCTGGCATATGCATGTAGGTCTGTTCCGGTTGTTCCCTGGTAGTTTGGTTGGTGGAGTGGCTGAATGTCCTCAGGGCAGGGCTGTTGTTTTTTAGGGAAAAGAAACAGTCCTTGGAATGCAGTGCTGATAGCCTGCAGGGTGAGCAGTGTTTAAGACGAGGAGAGGAGAGGGGAGAGGAGAGAGGGGAGAGAGGAGAGAGGAGAGAGGGGAGAGAGGAGGTCGATCTGGAGGAGGGGGACCAGACAGGATCTTTACCCAACATGCCCTCTGTCCTTAGCTGTGGATAGAGCTGATCATGTGGTTAACACACACACACACACACACACACACACACACACACACACAGTCTGAGTGATGGTCGGGATGTTAACATTTTTACAAACACTGTCCCTCCTACACTTTATCTCCATTGAAGTGGACTGAAATCTGAAAACAACCAGTTTGTGATTGTGACATGGTTGATGGCTCCCGCCGTCCTGTTGTGAAGCAAACTCCGCTGTTATGGTACGAGTCGGTTCTGAAGCAGCCTTCTGGTGTCTGACTGGGTGCTTGGCATTAGGTGCCTGCCAATACGTTTGTTATTGAGGCCTGCAGTTCTTTCTCAGTACTTCTAGCTAGTGGAAGGTACAGCGTTCCTGTTGCTACTATATTATTACTATGAACCTGTTACTATGAAATGTGAGCCTGACCTCTCTTTGCAGACATTGTTTGAGACTCGGGTACTGAAGGTGTTGAAGATGTAACTCGTGTGTAAGCTGTAGCCTCTGACTGCTCCTGTAACCTATGTTTGCCGTCTGGAAAGGGTTAATGTGGAGGAGCTCGGGCAGTCTGCGTCACTCTGCTGAATTGGCTTTCTATATGAAGATAACGTGTGTGTGTGTGTGTGTGTGTGTGTGTGTGTGAGAGACCCTTTAGGATACCCTCAGGAGGGTGACACCCACACCACAGCAGAAATTCAAGACATGGTTTGTGTTATACAGGTGATGGGAAGGGGCAGTTGTCCACTTTTTGTAGTAGTAGGGGTGTGTGTGTGTGTGTGTGTGTGTGTGTGTGTGTGTGTGTGTGTGTGTGTGTGTGTGTGTGTGTGTGTGTGTGTGTGTGTGTGTGTGTGTGTGTGTGTGGCAGAATGGTAGGGTGCACGGTTGTGTTTTCTTCTATGGCTGAAGCGCGGGGGCATGTTTTGGGGTACGAGGCAGCCAGAGGCTCCCCCCTCTGATTAATGGAAGGGGCTCTTTTCTTTCTGCCTGCGCCCCTGGCAGGCCTCTGTTTGTGGTGAACTCCTCTCTGTTTGTGTTCAACATGGCTGACCTGCACGGTGGAAAATGGGCCTTAATTGGAGGGGTCTTTCCGGACGGGTGCGGAGACACTGTAAATGATGTTGTGCCCCCCCCCCCCCCAGTGATGCATCACCAGGGTCACTGCACCTGTTCACCAGTATTTATTTTCAATGATTGTATAAAATAATTTCAGACTGGACAGGTCATGTTTCATTTTATCCCCTGTTTTTGATTGACCCACATACAGTTAGGAGTTCTCTCCAGCAGCTTTTTATGAATGAGTTGCCCACCAGGACAACCCACACTCAGGCCCAGAAATCGCCTAACTCTGAATGGAACCCTAGGAAGCACTGTGTGTGTGTGTGTGTGTGTGTGTGTGTGTGTGTGTGTGTGTGTGTGTGTGTGTGTGTGAGATATACCCTCAGGAGGGTGACCCCCACACCACAGCAGAAATTCAAGACATGGTTTGTGTTATACAGGTGATGGGAAGGGGCAGTTGTCCACTTTTTGGGAGTTGTGACCAGATGTCATAGGACCCACACCATAAGGTGCTGTGGAATATGGACCACTAGACCGATGTTGATTGCAATGAAAACGCGTTAGATTTTGGGTTGAATGGATGATGATGTGTCCCCCCCCAGTGATGCATAGATTGCAACACCTGTGAGGAGGAGCAGGGGCCCACCTTGCCCGTGCAGCCCTTCTGCAGTGTTGAAACGACTCTGGGCTGGTTGCTAAGTGTTTGCATTTCAAACTGGCCTTGCACCATCCTCCCCCAACCCCTCCCCCGCTCCCCTTGCCCACCAATACACACACAGCACACCAACCCCTCTCTTCTCTCCTGTAAAGAGAACGGTCATATTCCTGGAGTGTGTGTGTGTGTGTGCGTGCGTGTTCGTGCGCATGTGCAGACATGACCTCTCATTTCTCTGCTGTTACAACACACACATACACACCCGCACCTTTCCTCTGTCTCTTACTGCTCACTAATACCCCTCTCTCTTACCCCTCTCTCTTACCCCTCTCTCTTACCCCTCTCTAATACCCCTCTCTAATACCCCTCTCTCTTACCCCTCTCTAATACCCCTCTCTAATACCCCTCTCTCTTACCCCTCTCTAATACCCCTCTCTAATACCCCTCTCTAATACCCCTCTCTCTTACCCCTCTCTAATACCCCTCTCTCTTACCCCTCTCTAATACCCCTCTCTCTTACCCCTCTCTAATACCCCTCTCTCTTACCCCTCTCTAATACCCCTCTCTTACTGCTCTTACCCCTCTCTAATACCCCTCTCTCTTATCCCTCTCTTACTGCTCTTACCCCTCTCTCTTACCCCTCTCTCTTACCCCTCTCTAATACCCCTCTCTCTTACCCCTCTCTTACTGCTCTTACCCCTCTCTCTTACCCCTCTCTCTTACCCCTCTCTAATACCCCTCTCTAATACCCCTCTCTCTTACCCCTCTCTAATACCCCTCTCTAATACCCCTCTCTCTTACCCCTCTCTAATACCCCTCTCTCTTACCCCTCTCTCTTACCCCTCTCTTACCCCTCTCTAATACCCCTCTCTCTTACCCCTCTCTAATACCCCTCTCTCTTACCCCTCTCTCTTACCCCTCTCTAATACCCCTCTCTCTTACCCCTCTCTTACTGCTCTTACCCCTCTCTCTTACCCCTCTCTCTTACCCCTCTCTAATACCCCTCTCTAATACCCCTCTCTCTTACCCCTCTCTAATACCCCTCTCTCTTACCCCTCTCTCTAATACCCCTCTCTCTTACCCCTCTCTCTTACCCCTCTCTCTTACCCCTCTCTAATACCCCTCTCTAATACCCCCCTCTCTAATACCCCTCTCCCATGACAAGACCCTACACAGCCTGAGGAAGGAATTACAGTAGAAACATTGTTGAAAGAAAATGGTAAAAATGGATCACACTTCAATTATGATGCAATGTGTTACATCACACATTTTTGTTGTTCAAAGTTTCCAGGTTTCTGTTAGTTGGCACTTCACTAATTGTGGTGTGTATTGTGTTTTTGGCACCACTGTTATTTCACCACTGGACTTTGCCTCACCTCTACTGCCTTTCCTGATTCTCTGGCCCCTTAATCAAAGAGCTGGTCCCAACACTCCTCACTGGCTTCCTATCCTCACCTCCTTTCCTAGAAATCATGATGAAACGCAGATGTAGACATTCTGTAGTGTGTTTTAGTCCTACTCATCTGTTCCCAAGGCTGGGGGGCTGGTCCTGACCCTAACCCTAACCCTAACACTCCTCAAGAACATGCAGGCTTATGTCATGTTGCTTCCACCTATCCAGTAGGGGTGCAAGTCCAACCCCGTGCCTGTACTGCCCGGTCCCAAATCAACCCACAGTCTCAAATCAACCCACAGTCTCAAATCAACCCACAGTCTCAAATCAACCCACAGTCTCTTGTCTTTACCCCTGGTCACGTCTTGCAGCTCGATCTTCAAAGGTTGTCACCATGCCACTCCCCTCTCACCGGCTCACACCAGGGGCTTTAAATACAGGAGGCCAGCCTTGTAAAAATGCTGTACACACAATCCCACCTAACATCATGGATGGATGGCCAAGTCTGAAGAGGGAGGGCCTATATTCCAGTGCTAGTAATGGCTTTATTTTCTGTTGATGCATTTCACGGGAGTATGGCGAGGGTAGCACTATGCTGTATGTCTCTTTGAGTTTCTGTAATGCACCTATCGCGTGTGTGTACACACATGGAACTCCGATGGATGTGGTGCAGACCTATCTCTCTCCCCTGTGGTACTAAGCATGTTTTCCTGGGCACACCAGGGAGAGGGGGAGCTGGGCCTACACGTGTCCCACCCTGGCTGCATATAGATCAGCCATAATCCATTAGCGGCTCCCTGGAATCCAGCAGGCACAGCACAGTCAGGAGGGGCCGGGGGGAGAGAGGGTGGCTAGTTGGGTGATGGGGGGGAGGAGAAAGAGCGAGAGAGAGAGGAGGAGGGGGATGGGGGGAGGGCTCTTTTTTCTCTCTTGAGCTCTTCTCTGAGCCCAGCCCCCTTTTACATCGGCCTGTTGGAAAAGCCTCTTGAATCCCCCCATAAAGCCTGCAGAGGTGTGTGTGTGTGTGTGTGTGTGTGAGAGAAAAGGAAAGAAAGAGACCTGGTTGATATACGGTTTCCTGGCTGGCATCACAGCTAAGCCCTTCCTTCATTTCTCTCTCTCTCTCTCTGCCAGTGGGTTACAGCACTGACCATCCTTTTCTTTTGGCACGTCGTGCCTTTAACTGTGAGCCCAGGGTGCTGTGTTGTTGAGTAGCTCATGATAATTTGTGTCGGGGCCAGAGTGGGTTGACCTGATCCTGGGGCAGTTGAACTGATCCTGGGGCAGTTGTCAGTAACAGTGGGGAACTGACGCCTTGACTGACCCAAGTGAGGCTACAGACAGAATGGAGAGAGGAGAGAGGAGAGAGGAGAGAGGGGGAGGGGATCCAGAGTGTCAGAGCAGAGGCAGGCCCAGGCCTGATCCCTCTAGCTGATAACAACGTGATACCAGTGGAGTTGAGTGGTATAGAAACAGGATCGATGAGTCAGCCGACTAACTTTAACCAACTCATCTTTTATAAGGAGAGCGTAACCTGAGAATGAGTGTCAAGCTCGGATAAGATTTAATAACGGTGTCGAATTGATTATTTGACCGAGCTGCCCCGCTGTTGTGATGTCACTTTGTTGTTGTGTCTTTTGCTCATCAACATCTGCTGTGTGGTTGTGTTCTCTGTGTGGTTGTGTTCTCTGTGTGGTTGTGTTCTCTGTGTGGTTGTGTTCTCTGTGTGGTTGTGTTCTCTGTGTGATTGTGTTCTCTGTGTGGTTGTGTTCTGTGTGGTTGTGTTCTCTGATGTGAGGTGAGTGTCCTGTCTCATGTTTGGATTACATGGATGAATTAGAACATCGTCTAGCAGGGCCCAGTTGGGTATCGCCTTTATCTCCATTAGTGGAAAGTGTTAGATATAATAATAATAAATACTAATAATAATACATTTATTTATCGAGCACATTTCGTACAGAGACTGCAGCTCAAAGTGCCGTACATAAAAATCAAGTAAAAAGAAACAATAATACAACAGAAGAAAAATAGGAAAACAACAAATAAACAGCAGCAGCCTACATGTTAAAAAGATACAAACAATGGTATTAGATAATTGAAGCATTATTCAAGTAAAACCCAAGCAAAGCAGACCAGTAGTGAAATATAAGTATAATTTGTAATGAACTATAAGTGACTCTTCAGTTAAATGCAGACTGGTAGGCACTTTTCGGCAGGACTTGTTTAGATAGTGTAAAGAGCTCAATGCTCCCTCCTCCCTCCTGTGTTCTGTGTACATCCAGGGACTCCTGCTTTTCTGGTTCTACTTTACCGTGCCGTGAAAAGGTACATTGCCAAGTTAGCAATGTACCTTTGCAACATGTATTTATGGGTTTAGTCCACAGCTCTCTCTGCATTACAGTGTAATCTTCTGTAATACGCTATGCCCAGCTCGGACCAGGGGCTTTAGGGGCTGTTAGCCTAATGCCAGCCCTTTCAGGGCTGTATGTGAATGTGAAGAACATGGTTCAGGGATAGGACTAGAGTCTCTCTCTCACACACACACAGTCAAGAGTTGAATTGGGCTATGACCAGGCCTACCTGACTGTTGAAAGACGTGCAGGCTTTTGTTCCTGTCCAGTCCTAACATATCCGAGGGCATAGGTAAGGCATGTCAGACTGGATTTTGGAAGAAGGGTAGATTAAAGTGTAGGCCTACAGATCATCAATGGTGTGGATTCACTCGGAGCAAATGGAATCAGAGCATTTGGAAAACATAGCAGCCCTGTCATAGCTGTGGCCTATAGAAGCCATCTTGTTAAATTGGCACAGTTAATAGAAAACATCTTCACTGCCTGTTTGTATCTATGACCAGGCACAGGCGGAGCCGACACGAGCCATGAGACGCCTGCTGCACAGTGGCCAGAAGCACTGATCCCTCTCCCTTTAAAGGTGTCGCATGTACAGTACCAGTCAAAAGTTTGGACACACCTTCTCATTCAATGGTTTTTCTTTATTTTTTTATTATTTTCTACATTGTAGATTGATATCGAAGACATCAAAACTATGAAGGAACACATATGGAATTATGCAGTAAACAAAAAAGTGTTAAACAAACCAGAATATGGTTTATTTGTTTTAGATTCTTCAAAGTAGCCACCTTTTGCTTTGATGACAGCTTTGCACACTCTTGGCAAGGTGTGTCCAAACCTTTGACTGGTACTGTACATATGGTACTTGAAGGCCAGTGCTCACCACGACAGCAGATTGTAGAAAGCGCCACGATTGGACCAAAACAGCGCTCTCCAATGAACATTCTTTTTCATGTGATCTCATTTCTTGATCGCTGCCGATTGGGCGTGGCCATTTGGCACTGTTTTAAAGCTCAAATCTACATAATAATTGAAGTCTTGGAACTAATATGTGCCTTGTTTATCTGCCAAGTGCCTTATGGGATTTTCTGGTGAACCTTTTACAGCATTGTTGACAGTATGAACAGATCCTGCGGGTAATCCAAGATCCAGTCACAAATCAACCCACCATATCCTCATCCCCATCTCCTTGGCACCGTGTGGTCACAGGTGTAGGCCTCGCCCTGGTGGGGTGATTCGGGACCGGACATAACAACATTAGTATCATGTGTTGAGTTGCTGTAAATCTGAATGCCTGTGTGTAAATAAACGGCAGCAATTCAATCAAATGAATTAAATTCATTTTTTCCTGTGGTAACAGGCTAGCGGATGTCGAGGTCAGGCTAAGAGCATTAGCTGTTGTCTTTGGTGTCTAATGTGAAACGTGTCATAACTGCTGACTCCTGGAGAAGCTCCGGGAGTAATCTCACATCTCAGCTGTGTTAGACTCGCTGAAGCTGTTACAATATGTTGCTGTTATACATCATAACTCTGAGATTGCTAAAGCCGATAGCAGTTACTAGTTTTACCGCCAGAAACCAAAAACTGGTTGTTACAGCACATTGAATATTGTTGATTGAATACTGTCGATTGAATACTGTAGACTGAGCAACTGTTTTCACAGCAACAATAAAGGCCATCAAGACTCCTCCAGTAGATTGAGCATCTGCGTAGGGCTTTTATTTGTTTGTTAGTGGTAAAATGCCATCCTTAATGTAGATAATACACATTACACACCATGCCAAGCAATCCCAGGAAGGCCCCATCTTAGCTGAGCGTGAGATGGTGGTGCTAAAGGACTGACGCTGTGTTCACAGTGGAGGAGATGTAATTGGCTCTGGCTAGATTTCTCCATTCTCCCTCTATTAAAAGGCAAACGAACAGGATAGAGCAGTTAAATCCCCCCCACTTGCGACCCATCATTTTTAGATGATGCATCCAGTGATCTTGGGTTGTGAGGGGCTGAAGAGGCTCCGTTGAATTAGAATGCGTTGTTGCAAATTCATATACATCTGGGAGACTTGTACGATTAGCGTACAACTTATTGAACATTCGACAGAATGTTACTTTGAAGGAGGATGGCGGTTCTTCTAGTTCTAGAGGTGGGCCTCTGGAGGATCAGGTGGTGCGGCTCATAGCTCTCTCTGGGCCACACCCTTCTCCCCTCCCCCTCTCTCGGCTCCTGTGTAGCCTTACCTGCTCAGGTGTCACCTAATCCCTCCCCCCGGCCGTCCACTACCACGACCCCCCCCACCCCCAGACAATGGGGCTGGGGCTGACATTACCATGACCTAATAGGGCCTAGCATGAGCCGCGCTGCCAAGGAGGGCACACTGTGGAAACTAGAGTTACGCTCAGGAGAGGGAAGAAGAAGAAGAAGGGGAGGAGGGGGGTCAGAAAAGTGGCTATTTAACCCCTTTTCCCTCTCCACCCCTTTGGCTTTTGTGCCAGAACAGTGAGGCGGTGTACGATTCAGAACATGATATGTAATGTGGCAATTTGTTTGAAAAGGGGGGAAGAAGAGAGAGGGAGAGATCACCGTTTCTCAGCTATCTGTGGCCATGGGAAGTGTCACAGCATGACATTACGTGGCATGCTGTGCTGGCAGTTCACTAATTTCCCTGTGGGGATTGGCGACTCAGGATATTTGATGATTACTCTCTCACCTGTGTTAAATTCTTGTGTACACAGCATTTTTTTTTTTTTAAATGTTTCTCAGGTGGCTGAGACTTAGCTTAGTTAATCCTTGTGGTTTCTATTTGAATTGGTGGTTCATGAGTCACATCTTAAAGCACTGTGCATCCTCTGTCAGCCCTGGGTCATGATCTTAACTGGTAGGGTTAATCAGCCCCCCCCCCCCCCCCCCCCCCCCCACCTTCTCTTGCTTTAGTTCTTGCTGTTTTTGATGTTCACAGAACAAAGTGCATACTAAATTACCAGTTTAGGCCAGGGCAGGCTTCACTTTCTGTGTTGCCTGAATGCCTTTCATGATGCTCATGAAAGTTAGTGAGATTATTCTTGCTTGAAGTTCAATAAATAGAAAGTACAAAAAAAAATGAAACTCTGTTTTTGTGTCTGTTCTCACCCAGCTTCCCTAACACTAACCGTCTCTTTCTCTTTCTCCTCTCCCCCTTCCCATCCTCTCCCCCTTCCCATCCTCTCTCAGCTTCAGGTGGTGTTCGTGTAGGAAGAGAGAGAGCGTGAGAGAGAGAGAGAGTAGGAAGGAAGGAAGGAAGGAAGGAAGGTGGAAATGGAACTGCCAAATCATGCCAAACAACTGCTGCTGCAACTCAACCAGCAGAGGGCCAAAGGCTTCCTGTGTGATGTCATCATCGTGGTGGAGAACGCCCTCTTCCGCGCCCACAAGAACATCCTGGCGGCCAGCAGCATCTACTTCAAATCCCTGGTCCTCCACGACAACCTCATCAACCTGGACACGGAGATGGTGAACCCCTCTGTGTTCCGGCAGGTCCTGGACTTCATCTACACAGGGAAGCTCCTGTCCTCGTCAGACCAGAGCAGCGAGCAGAACTTCAGTGCCCTCTTGACTGCCGCCAGCTACCTCCAGCTCCACGACCTTGCTGCCCTGTGCAGGAAGAAACTGAAGCGCAGCGGCGGGAAGCCCCTGCCAGGTAAACCCTCCACCCCGGGTCCTCTTAGCCGAGTACGGAACAATAACCAGCGCCTCTCCTCTTCTACCCCTGCTGGGACTCACAACCACTACGCCCCTGCCCCCTCCGACGCAGACCAGCCACAGCCGGACGAAGGCCTCCGGGACAAGCACTCGGACGATGAGATGTTCATCGACACCTCTGGGAAGATCGGGAACAGAGGGAACAACGGAAGTAATGGAAACCTCAGTAGCGGTGGGAGTGGTGGAGAGCCAGACCTCGGGCTGGACCTGTCCAAGAAGAGCCCCCCCTCGGCGGGCACAGCCACTGACGCCCTCAGCCCCCACAGCAACTCCCAGGAGTCCCCTCAATCTGCCTCAGTATCCACAACCAACAGTGCCTCACTGGACGACTCCTCCACCACCTTGCCGGGCCTGGATGCCTCCGGCCCAGAGCCTATGGAGCTCACCCCCACCCCCAGGGCCACGGAGGATGGCCAGTCTCAGCCCGACGCTCCCCCACCCCGCAAGAGCTCTCGCCAAGTCGCCCGCAAGAAGGAGTGGCCAAAGAGAGAGGCCTCTGGGCTAAAAGCTGAGGACCGCGACAGGCCCCTGGCCAACGGCGTGATCGTGGGTCCAAAAGATGGCCGCTCCTCTAGTGGTGGTGGCGGTGGTGGGGGCAGCGGAAGCAGCTTTGCCTCTGACCAGTCGTTCCAGTGTAAAGAGGAGGAGGAGGGAGGAGAGAATGGCCAGGAGCACAGCGACGAGAGCGGGCAGAGTGATGGAGAGGGTGGAGGAGGAGGGAGAGGTGGCGGGCAGCACAGTGCCAACTACGTGTACCGGCAGGAAGGCTTCGAGCCAGCGTTCGGGGACAACCTGTACGTGTGCATCCCCTGTGGGAAGGGCTTCCCCAGCTCAGAGCAGCTCAACGCCCACGTGGAGACGCACACGGAGGACGAGCTCTACATCAAAGAGGAAGGGGGCACCTTCGTCAAAGAGGAAGAGGAGGAGGAGGCGGAAGATCTCTCCGCCCCCGTGGCCCCTACCACCTTCGGGAGCTCCGAGCCCCGCCCCTTCAAGTGCACCGTCTGCAGCAAGAGCTACAAGGACCCGGCGACGCTGAGGCAACACGAGAAGAGCCACTGGCTGACCCGCCCCTTCCCCTGCAACATCTGTGGGAAGATGTTCACCCAGAGGGGCACCATGACGCGGCACATGAGGAGCCACCTGGGCCTCAAGCCGTTTGCGTGTGAGGAGTGCGGCATGCGTTTCACACGCCAGTACCGTCTGACGGAGCACATGCGTGTCCACTCCGGGGAGAAGCCGTACGAATGCCAGCTGTGCGGCGGGAAGTTCACCCAGCAACGCAACCTCATCAGCCACCTGAGAATGCACACCTCACCCTCCTAAAAAAAAAACACAACAAGCCAAAGAACTCTGGGAAAGGAAAAAAAATCCTGCTCTCTTTTTAGAAGACCCATCTCACAAGCAAAGAAACGCACACATCCTCATATGTGCGTGTACACACTCTCACACTCACGCACACACACACACACACACATATGCTGATTCCAATAGATGACCCCCTGGCTAAGTGTGTAACATAGCAGTTGTCCAGGTGTCTCTGTGTGTCTGGTGGCGGGATGACATTGTCTATGGAAACACCTTAAGTCTGAGGGGATGACGCACCCCTCTCTATCTCTCTCTCTGAAGTCACCTTGCATGGGTGAATTGAAATGACTTGTGGTCTCTGTAGTCTGTCAAATGTGAATGAGGGTACTGCTGTAACCTCAACCCCCACCCCGTACCTCTGTCCTCATACACCCCCTCCTTCCTCAGGAGTATTTGGCCTTTGAGTTTTTAGAACTGAACCCCAAAGGGTTACTTCAGGGTACCCCAGCATTGTCAACCAAAACCCATCCATCCCTTTAATTTTACACAGGTCTAATTCTTTCACTCGATCAGCAACATACATGACAGGCAATAATTGAAAATAATGTTTTTGTTGTGACCATACAGCTTTATATCCTGGTTGTAATGGGGTGGGGCTCTGTATGTGAGGGAATGGTAGGCGGACCATCTCCATGCTTTAGCTGAAAGTCCTCTGATGGAGAGGGGGTTCCAGGTGGGTTACTTTTCGACCAGGGGGTACATTTTACCTACTCCACACAAACAAACACACACACACACACAGACACTCTCTCACCTTAAAATCTCCTGTTCCGCTGTTCTCTGGATAACAGAGAGGGGGGGATTGTCATTTTGGTTTTGCCCGCTGAAACTCCCAGGAGTCTGAATCCTGGAAGGAAAGAAATAACCCTCGAGGTACTTGTTTTACTCAAAGAACTTGTAATGTTTCTGTGAATGTTTAAACTGGAAGGTCTTGGGATGTTTTTCTTGTGGAGGGGTGGGGTGGGGTGGGGGGGTGTGTGGGTGGGTTTAGTTTAACGGGGAAGAGAGGGGAGGGAGGGAGTTTGGTGTAGGCTGAATTTCACGTTCAGCGGGTACGTTCATATTGTCTGTATAGTTTTCCTCCCCTCACAAAAAAGAAAAGTCTGTTTGTATGACAGGCTCGTGACCTCGCTACCTCTGATTAATCTTATGAACTCCATGTTGATTAGTTGAAAGTTCTTATGTAATTAATTGTATAAAGTGTGTAGATTACAGTAACTCTTCACCTAATGCTTTAACCTGCCCATCTCTCAACACAGGTTTTTTTAATGCTTTTAGATTTAACATGTTAACATTATTTTTAACTGTTGTTTTTACTTGTCGTAAAGATAGCTTTTGCGGGTGCCGTACTCAACACGGCCCCACCTCAAAATGTACTGTAGCTTCCTTGCCTGGAGCAAATAGTGGTTAGTGAGTTTAGATGCACAGTGTTCCAAAGATCTTATGAATGTTAAGGAGAACAGAGCTGACTAACAGATGTTGCTAGACAAGTTCATAACCAAAGTTATAAAAAAAAAAAAGTTGTACTTAAGATATATAGCATACTAAATTATTTCACTTTTGATTTTTCTTTTACTGTATAATAACAAATTATGAATTATATTCTAGGTCCAAACAAAGAAATCCAGTTGTGTTGGAACCTTGACCAATGAGGGCAGAGAGATTTTGTGTGGTTTGCAAGGAAAGCTTGTGCTGATTGGTGGGCTGGTATTAATGTAAACTTTACTCGTAAAGAAATTGTAAAGTTTACAATGTTCCCTGAAAGTTTTTTTTCTTTTGTTTGTATCAAGGGTCCTTCATCACTTTATATTCCCTAACTTTACAACAGGACTTGATGACATTGTATGTGTTCTGTTCAGACCAAAAAAAAAGAAGAAAAAAAGATAGAAATTATAATCAAATTTTTAATGTGAAGTTCAAGTTTTCTTGTTAGTTTTTTGAGCCAGACTTTTGCGAGCTTGTATTGAAATGGAGGCAAAGATGCACTGGACAACTCATCTCATCTCTCACCTGCTACAACATCCATTTCTCTGATTGTCTTCACTGATGTCACACAGTTGATGAAACTGCTATATATTGCCACCCTTATAAGACATCCTCGTTTAAATATCACTACATTAGTATTGTTACTAAACCATCACATTTTTACGAAAGGGATGTGTACATCCTTTTGTTCTAAGTGGGCTCCGCTGGAACCCGACGTGCTCCCTGAGGAGTTGTCCAGTGAATCAACACTCTTGCGGTACACTATGGGAGTGGAACTTTCAGTGCAAGTTTTTGGTATAGGCATTCCTCTATTATGTTGGTTTCAACTGTCTTTTTGATTTCTATTCCTCCTTCGTCCTCATGTTATGGTCTGTGAAATGTTTTGTCATCATAGGGATGCAGCTACAGTCAAATAATTGTTTCAAGGTACCTGCGCCCTGGACTCCCAGAGCCTGTGTTATGGAGGCTAAATGTCTTGCCGTTTTTACCAAGGTTTAAGCAGTTACTGTTGAGTGATTGCATGGTACATCTATGGATTTGTAACACTCCCTAAATCTGATATCCATTGCCTAATTCATGTTTGCTTATGATCTCTTATTAGTTCTTCGGGAGTCCATGATGCATAACCTTTTAAACGCTATTGTACTTGTCAGCACTTAAGCAGTACAGCGTAATGTCTGTGATGCAAAAGGTGTTTTTGTACAGCAAGATCTCTAGCCATCTCTGCAAAGTCTTTGCAGCTGTAGTCGAACAAACGTTCGTTTGTTTGACAAAAAGAAGAAAAATACGAACTCCAAACTGTGACCATACTACTACTACTACTCAGATACTTCAGGGATTGTTCTGCATCTATGAATGTAGGACTCTCAGCTACATTTGTAAGACATAGTATTGTATCAATTTCTCTGTATTTTAATCATGGGAAAAGCAGAACACTAGTTTCATATTTAAGATTAAAAGGGGGGTACTTTTTCAACTAACACAAAGAGCCTTGACAAAAGGTGGGGCAGCTCAAAACGAAAGTCTACTTTTTAGTTAGTTAGTTAGTATCAGAATATGTTCAGAAATAGTCGCAAAGTTGTACAAAGAACTAAGTAAGAAGAAAAAAAAAAAGCTCATACCCAAATCCACAAACTATTTTTTAAACCAAAGCACATTTGAATGATTATGGAACCGTGTGTGGCTCTAAAAAGATACATATGTATTTATCTCATTGTTTACATAAACTTTTACAGTTTTACAGACCTCAGTTGAGGCTGAGCCAGTCAGAGGGGAGGTTGTGTGTGTTTTTAATGCTTTTCCACAGAGGTTGCTGCCAAAACAAAATCTTAGCGTCAACCCTGTGGTGGACTGCTGCATATTTAACTAGGGGGTGGGGTGGAGTTTGGGGGTGTGCCCTAGCCCCCCTCTGCCAGCTGGCTTTGGGGTGACCCTGCCCCATTGCCCCCTGCCCCCTGCCGCCTCTACCCTCTGGCCTGTCTTCAGATAAGACAGCAGCAGTGGTGGGGGTGGGTGACATGTCCTTGACATATTAATCAAAGGGCATTGTTAGTCCTTGTCCTTGATTCTCTGTTTGTCCATGTTAACCCAATTGCACTTGAGTTCTATCTCTGCTGCTTGGGTCTTCTTAACACGTGGGATGTTAAAGGGTGGGTGGGAGTTGCTTGAAGGGTTGGGATGATTCTAGAACTCACAGAACCTCTCTGATGATCCTAGCTGTGGGGATCTTTTTAAACCTTTTTGGAAAAGTAGCTGTGATTTGGTTAATTGCATGTGAACAGGTCTGTCGACTACGGTCTTAACTGTGAATGTTCATGTCATTTTTCTGCTATTTTGATGTTATGAATCGGTGATTATTTCTTAGCTGCCGGTGTTCTGTGTGTAAAAGCAACGCAAACCTCTGGCTGGCCTGGCTCCATACAAAGTTGGTGCAAACACTTATTGACAGTGTTCTTTTTTTTTTTTTTTTTTTTTATCAAATGTCTATTGTTGTCAGTGATGAATGTATTTATTTCTCCTGTCCTGCCTTCACCTCTGTTAAGACTTTGCTCAATGTGAGAGACTGAGGTGCCAGCAGGACTTTTTTTTGTTTTGTTTTGTTTTGTTTCGTTTTGACGATTTCAAGCTGAGAAACAAAAATGAGACACAAAACATAGCCATTAACCACAATCTGTGAAGTTGACTTTTTTTTTGGTGGGGGAGTGGGGAGGGGGGGGGGGGGACGGATTGGTTTTTACGTCACACAGACTCAACTATGACGTTCTATGGCATTTTATATCTTCTCTCTCAGCTTAAACAAACAAACAAACAGATAGTCTGTAGGGTTTTTACTTCATGTTATTCACTGTGGCTGTTTTTGCCCATGTGTTTTGGGTACTAAGAGGAGGACTCACTGGTCGGCTGCACACTGGGGGAGTTGACCTTTAATCCCTTGTGTCTCCGTAGACGTCAGCAGGGCGTTGGGGCTCTGTGGGCGACATATATACTGTATCTCTTCTCAAACATGCTCTGCCTGGGTGTTGCCAAGCTACTGCCATTTTGAAGACAATATTCCTCAGCTCAACAACACTTAGTCACCACATCACCTCACCCCTCTCTCTCTCTCTCTCTCTATGAAACGTTTTTGTCTTAAACCACTTGCCGTAGTCCCATGTCTCGGGCGTTTGTTGTTTTCTTCGTGTCTGCGCCAATTATACAAAGTGAAGGTTTTTAGGGATGTGGGTCGAGATGATAGCTTTATAAAATGCACTTTGTACGTTTTTGGAAGCCTCTGGGAAGACCCAGACGCGATCATATCGGTTCTCATTACCCGACAGTTTACGCTCTCTTACCTCATCATTGTAGTGTTTCTGTGTGTTTATCAATATATCATATCATTATGCAGTGTTACAAAAGCTTTAAGAAACAATGTACAAAGTCCCGGGAACTCAAACGAGGCCATTTTCCCTCTCAAAGCTCGAGTTTTCCTCCTTAGTCATCTTTCTCTGTTACCGTAGTTACCTAACCCATGTGATTGTGTAGTTTAACCTTTAACCTTTCATACCCCTCCTGCCATCCTCCCCAGGCTATCCATGGGAGCTGGTCTGTGCAGTGACTACGGAGTGTCTCCTTACCTCGGCAGACTAAAACCAAAGCTAGTTTTAAAATGGCGCCTGGAGCTAGCCCCGTGCGCTCGAGAGCCAAAGTGTCTCTATAACCTTGTCCTTCTAAGCTTTACTCCCCATCGCTTTACCCAAGATGCACCTCACTCCCCACCTGTCCTCATGACCCCCCCCATCTACAACCTCTTGATATCCCGCTGATGACTCTAGCGATCATGATTGTGATTATTCTCCACATATCTGTGACTCCAGTGCGTTCTCCAGCTTCCACATCAGTATTTACCTCCAGGGACAGTGCGCAGTAAAAGAAAACAAAAAAACACACCAAATTACCTCAGAACTCTGTGTTTACAGCAATATGCTAACTTGCCATTACATGTCAGCATTTCTCTTTTTTTACCGTCCGGTTGTAACCAAAATATCACTCTTCGAATAGTGTTTGTTAGGGCCTTGTCAAATGATTCTTTTTTGAAGTACTCTCTTGTCTTGATGAATTTTTACTGGCACTTCATTACAGAGTGCACTCCACTTTGATGGAAAGACATTATTAGCTGCTAAACTAGTACTTGAAAAAAGTTGATTAAAGGAGTTGTCCGTGAAGCAGGTGTATCGAGCTTCTCTCCGGTCCGTTTTTCATGAACAGGCGTTCAATAATGTATCAGGATCTAGGGGCTCGGCGGCCCTGGAATGGACATGGGTCTTTGACTATGAATAATTGAAGGATAACACTTCCTCCCCCCTTGCAAGCAAGCAAACAAACAGACACACACACACACACAGGCCGACACACATACACACACGCACATGCTTACATTCTTGTACACACACAAATGGTCTAATGTGTTGACCACCCCTGGCTAGTGGCAGCACCCAGGCTAGGCTCTTCTCTCCACTCCTCAGAGAGCTCGTATTCAGGTCAGAGCCGTCGCCTTGGCGATGGGGCTCGCAAACTCAAAGTGTCATAAAAGTGTAATACAGCTGACCTCAGCACTCACAACCTTACAGTCTTAATGTACAGCGGTGAGGAAAATAAACTGTTATTTTATGATCTTTTCATTAAAAGCTTGATCGAAAAACCAACCTGTTGTTTCCTGTCTTTCTCTGCTGGTGTCGTATTTTGATGTGTTGTATGCACCTGTTCAGGCGTGATTGGCTAAAAGAGAGTATGCAAATCTTTGTCTTAGTGATTTGTTTCGTTGTGTGGTCTGCCTCAGGGTTAGACTGCATTCTAGGTACATGATGCGTGTGGTGTGTGCGTGTGTGTTCATTCAAGGCCACATTATTATTTTTGTCTTTGGCATAGAGGGTGTGAAATGGTCTATATCCACATAAGCCTCTCTCCATGTCAGGAGGAGTGCCACACGTATTAGCCCTGGGCCCTTCTGCACTATACCTGGCTCCCCTCGTCTCTCTCACACATTCCTGTCAGGCTACTGCCCAGGCAGGGAGTGGCTGCTTTAGCTGAGGGCTGTTGGCTGGTCTGTCACCAAAAGCAAATCCTCACACAAAAAAAACAACTGGGAAATACTGTGGCCTTTTGAATCCGGCTGGTAGTAAGAATGGCATGTGAATGAAGTATTGATTTGCGACGTAATGTTTAGGCCAAGCTAGCTCTTCAACCACGCGACAGTCAACAGTCGAGGGCAGAGGTCGTGGCAGTTGAGTGGGCCTGCAGGTAGAAACTATTCCGGAACCTGTTGGTCCAGTTCTGGATACTCCGGTGCTGTTTGCGAGATGGGAACAGTGAGAACGGGGCGTGGCTGGGATGGCAGCGGTTCTAGATGGCCTTCCCGGCCTTCCTCTTGCACCTCCCAGAGTAGATGTCCTGTCGGGCTGGGAGCTCACGGCCCGTGATGGACTGGGCCGCTGTCAACACTCTCTGCAGAGCCTTACAGTCGAGGGCGGTGCAGCTGCCCGATCAGGCGGGCATCCAACCAGACCGGGTACTCTCGGTGGTGCACCTGTAGAAGTTGGCGAGGATCTGGGGGGGACCATGCCAAATCTCCTCAGCCGTCTGAGGAAGAACAGGCGCTGATGTAGTCTTGATCACTGAGGGTGTGGTGTGACCTTGTGAGGTCCTCAGTGACATGGACACCGAGGAACTTGAAGCTGCTCACTCCCTCCTCCTCATCAGAATGTACAGAACCAGAAGTTTGGACACACCTCGCCAAGAGTGTGCAAAGCTGTCATCAAAGCAAAAGGTGGCGACTTTGAAGAATCTAAAATATCAAACATATTCTGGTTTGTTTACATTTACATTTATTGCATTTAGCAGACGCCTTTATCCAAAGCGACGTACAACAAATACATTTGTTTAAGTAAGTGAATCTATCTATCCAACAGTCATCATAAGACAAAATAATCAATGCTCAGACCAGGGGCCATTGGCAGTCGTAATGCCAGTAGGCTAGTTTCTTTCTTTTTTTTCCTTTTTTTTTTTACTACATAATTCCATATGTGTTCCTTCATAGTTTTGATGTCTTCAATATGAATCGACAATGTAGAAAATAATACAAAAAAATAAAGAAAAACCATTGAATGAGAAGGTGTGTTCAAACTTTTGACTCTCTCTCTCTCTCTCTCTTTTTCTCTCTCCCTCTCTCTCTCTCTCTCTCTCTCTCTCTCCCTCTCCCATTTACTCTCTGTCCTCCATATTGTTCCTCCTCTCTCTTTTTCTGTTTGTTTGTCACTGTCTCTGCCTTTGCCCCCTCCATTCTCTCTCCCATCCTTGTTTTCTTGCCCCCTGTCCTCCTTTTACTCTCTGCCTTCTGTTTTCCTCCCTCTCTCTCTCCCCTCTGCTCCCTCCCTGCTCCCTGGGTTCCCTCTGGTCGGAGAGGAGGAGGGGGGCTGTTTTCCTCCCTCTCTCTCTCCCCTCTGCTCCCTCCCTGCTCCCTGGGTTCCCTCTGGTCGGAGAGGAGGAGGGGGGCTGTTTTCCTCCCTCTCTCTCTCCCCTCTGCTCCCTCCCTGCTCCCTGGGTTCCCTCTGGTCGGAGAGGAGGAGGGGGGCTGGCACATTTATGGCTCCTCTGTGCCATTATGAATGCGTCTCGCGGTGCCCCTGGAGGTGTCACATGCTAAATGACCCTGAATGGGGTTGCTGAAGAACAATGACTCTGGTGTGGATAGCCCTACTCCCTCCCTGCCCTACTCCCTCCCTGCCCCTTCCCCCACCCTCGCCTCTCCCCCCCCCCCCCCCCCCCCCCCGTACGCCAGCACCAAGCAAACACAATGTAGTAACTGGGGAGGGGGTGGATGGTTGGCACTAAGGGGAGTTTATATTCAATGTCCCCCCATAAGGACCTGGCGTGTGCTTATCATGTGCTGGCCGTGAGTCAACATTTGGAGTGGTGCTTTTGAAGATATAGTCTTCCGAAACCACCGGAAGCTGTGAAACTCAAACCACTGAATTTATTTCAGACAAATTTGGTAGAATTTCTTCTTATGATCATAGGGAAGATAGGGCTGTCAGGAATGTCTAGCACCATCTCACCAGTGTTCCCACTCCCCATCCCAGTAAAGGGTCTGTGGGAATGAGAGGAATTTCCCTGGGTCTGCCCAGGTGGGTCCAGGCTTGCTGCTACTCGTCTGGGATGGCCCACAGATGAGCAGCCAAACTGGGGAATGTGAAAGGGATGGATGCCTCCTCCTCCTGCTTGTAAACAGTGAACAACACCTTTAGTCCCACTGACAATTCACCAACGACCCCCTGCCATACTGCTTGAAGATGAGAAGTACTGTATGCTCTGAGTAGATTAAGGTATTTCTGGTTATTCACTCATCCAGTTGGGTAGGAATCCAATGTCTAGAGATGGTGTGTTTGTGTTTGCGCATGTGAGCATCAGTGGGTAAATGTTGTAATAACTTTCAATGAGTGTTATCCAATGTTATCCAGTGTCCCTGTTATGTGATCCAATTAACTCCAGCTAGGATTTACTAGGATTACTCAGTGTCTTCAGACCCAGCCGGTCCCTCATTGGTCAACACAGACTGACTGGCCAGTATGTAGGTTTTACTATTGGTCAGAATGTGTTGGCGCGGTCAGAATGATTGATCAGCCAGGTTGAGAATCTAGTTGCCTTTAAAACTGGGGATAAAAAAAATGTTATGACAGCACAGATCATCCTCAAATAGAATGTATACATTCTGCTTGTGTCTCTTCTATGGTGTGCTCTGCACATCAATTATTAACCACAGGGTTGAATTAATGCATAATACCTGCAGGTGTTGATCTGATCATGTCCCTGGTAGGGGGGAGGAAGAGGCAGAGGAAGGGGAAGAGGAAGAGTGGAAATGCAGATGTGCAATTCCTCTGATACATTCTCTCTCTCTGTTCCTCCCTCGCTCCATACCTGCCTCTCTCTCCACGACTCCATCCCTTCATCTCTCTCTCTCTCTCTTCCCTCTGATACACACTGTATCTGCTTAACCCCTCCTCCATCCCTCATTCCACTCTCCTTCTCTTCATCCGTCCATCCCTCAGGTTTTCTGCAGCTCGTGGGAGGAGAGCTGAGTATTCTACCCCCCCGGGGAGACACTTTCCTGGGCACAAAGGTACAATGCTGCAGGCAGTGTGTTTTTCTCCTGTTATATGGAATTTTATTGATTGTGTGTGTGTGTGTGTATGTGTGTGTGTGTGTTTTAAACTACCTGGTTTTGGCCTCTTTCAGTGTTCATTACGCAGCTCTGAGTCTCTTCAAACAGGCCTGATCATGTGTTATAAAGGCTGACGCCTTCATCAATAAAGCAGTAGTATTGATGGGTGATGAGTTGACTAGATTCATTCAGATTCATTACAGGTTCAGATTTGATCTAAAATTCACTGGCTTCTCTGTGTGGAGGTGAAGGAGGATGCATTCCCAAGGCTTCTCTGTGTGGAGGTGAGGGAGGATGGATTCCCAAGGCTTCTCTGTGTGGAGGTGAGGGAGGATGGATTCCCAAGGCCTCTCTGCAGGCGGGGGAGTAACACAAGGCCGAAACATACACAGGTCATGGCTAATGTGCCTCCTCCACTATCTTTGTACGTATACACACACACACACACCCACCCACACACACACACACAGATGAGAGACTTTTCTATCGACACCACACATACACAGCCAGCATACCTAAGTGAAAGTATATTTAAGTGTATTGAAAATGGATTAAAGGAGTAATTCATATACTTCAAATATATTCATGTTTTTCTATACTTACTTAAAGTACACTAAAGTTGTACTGGCTTTGTACCTCTAGTGTACTAGAATCTAATGTATTTAAAATTGTACTTTATAATTAGTGTATTTACAAAAGGTATCCTTTATTTAGGTGATTGAATCTGTACTTTAGTATACTTACAAAGAGTATACTTGGACATAATGTCCGTAAATGTGTACTTCAGTATACTTATGGTTAATAGTATACTTAAAATAGTATACTTTATTATCATGTTCTTAAATGTGTACTTTAGTATACTTATGAAATAATATACTTGTATTTCAAAGATTCGTAATGCCTTATTAATATTCAACCATTTTTCATTTGACAAATGAGAGTCTGAGTGTTAATAAGAGTCTTAATGTGAGTCTGAGTGTTAATAAGAGTCTTAATGAGAGTCTGAGTGTTAGGAAACCTGGTCCTTCACCTTTAATGCAGTTAAACCTCTAATAGAAAACAGCACATTTGAAGATTGGATTATTTATTAACGAGTCCTACTCTTCAGTTTTGTGCACTCAGATTCCTGCTATCCCTCAGGTATGTGTATTAAGTTACTAACCATAACTTTAAATAATAAATGTAACATAGGACCAAGATAAGGGATGCCATTCAGGCTCTGTGTACAGGACAAGTCAGACGCCTATGGGCCTCCTTGCTTGGCAGTTGACGTGCTGCAAGATTTAGAGAGTTGCATGGTAAGATGTCATGTCCCCCTCAACCTCACATATATAATATATATATTTAAACTCAAGTATACCAGAAATATAATACTAAGTAATAACCCGTGACATCTTTATCATGTCAGGTGACGTGGCCGAAGCCGCGAGGTGAAGCCAAGTCGGAGTGGTCGCGGGCGTTGCTAGGTGACAACATAAACAATGGCATTTTTGAAGGAAGGGGCGTGGCCATGTGTATGTTGGGTAATATATCATGGTCGGGATAGGCTCTGACAATGGGAATTCCAAACCACCCGTTGAATAATTAAGTATATTTAAGTTTGGTTTTTTTTTCCTCATTTGGACAGAGAGACTTTGCGAGGTGTGTGGCTCATTGTGCCTCAACCCTCACAACCCGTCTTTGCACTGTTCTGCCGTGTTCTCTTGCTCTTCTGGGACTGGGCTTGATGCGGGGGGGGGGGGGGGGGGGGGGGGGGTTCTACTCGTTCTGGTCCAGTCATAGTGATGTAGATAGTTTGCCTCTTAAACATTTTACTTTATTAATAGATTAAACGTGTCATAATAAAAACATTCATCATTGAGCTCAGTGGGCTGTAGCCAGTGGTGTAAGGTGGTGGTGGGAGGTAGAGAGGTGCCCCAGACTCCTTTTACCCACGCCAGCGTTGCACAACAACAGAGCAGACCCCAATAATAGACAGGGGGATGAAACCCACAATCCTCATGAAACCCAGAATCCACAACCAGGTGCAGCTACCCCCCCCCCCCCCACACACACACACACACACACACACACCCCCACACACACACCCCCACCACCCCCTCAGCAGCCCTCTCTTTCAACACAAAACAACATACAGTACCTATGTATCTCTCCCCCTCTTTTCTTTTTTTCTTCTATTCTCTTTATCTCTTTCCCTAGAAATGAATCTTTTCTTTCTTTCTTTCTTTCATACCTTCTTTTCTGTCTTTTTTTTTTTCTTTTTTTTTTTTTTATAAATTTGCTTGAGGCCTGAATTGAGGCCGGGTCTGCTGAGTCACACAGCGCCGGGAGGTGAAAGGCAGAGAAAGCGAGAGGGGGGAGAGAAAGCGAGAGGAGGGAGAGAAAGGGCTCGGCAGGTGGTGGGCACCGCCGCGGCTTTAGCCAGCCGGAGTCTTTTCAGCTGGCACACAACCGCTAGCCTGCCACAGAGGCCCTGCTTTCCATCAGAATATTCCCCCTCTCCTTCCCCCTCTTTAAACGCTAAACGAGGTGAACAGGCTTGGGCCTGGATAATAGGATCCTTTCTCTCTCCCTGTGCCATGTGTGAACACGGCGACAATGGCAGGACTGGGGGGCGAAATGATTCAAAGTGAGATTGTTCACCTGCTCCCTTCAACCCCTGCTCTCTGCTCCTTTCAGAGCATGCTAATGCCAGCTGATTTACAAAGTGGTACTGTACGACACACACACACACACACACACACACACACACACACACACACACACACATAATTGCACCAAGCTCTTTAGCTGTCTGTAAAGACAGTTTGGGTTGTTGTGTTAGAAGTCCATGTCAGTAATTACGGCCATTTCAGAGCTTTATAAGAGACGCTGCATTTGACCGGTTGTGTCTTTGTCTTCGGTCCACTTCTCCTTCATTCAGCTGTAAATTCATCTTGTGTGTAATTTCCATCATGTATCTGTCCTCACTCACTTTAGGCTCAAATTCTAGCTTCATCCACAATACAATATATATATATATATATATATATATATATATATACATACAGTAATATAGAATATGCAGTACCAGTCAAAAGTCTGGACACACCTTGCCAAGAGTGTGCAAAGCTGTCATCAAAGCAAACGGTGGCTACTTTGAAGAATCTAAAATATAAACCATATTCTGGTTTGTTTAACACTTTTTTGTTTACTACATAATTCCATATGTGTTCCTTCATAGTTTGGATGTCTTCAATATGAATCTACAATGTAGAAAATAATAAAAATAAAGAAAAACCATTGAATGAGAAGGTGTGTCCAAACTTTTGACTGGTACTGTGTATATATCAACCAACTGGTTTGTTCCTTCCTGTCTTTCATTAGCCTTTTATAGTGAGGCTTACATTCAGGTCATGAAGAGTGGAAAGCTGCTTTCACAAGGGGAAAAGTATTTGTTCAGAGGGGTAATCAGTGTCATGGTGTATGAGTAAACTCATTTGCCGTCTTATCTCCTCCCCTTCGCACTAATTTGTTTATAATCCTCCCTGTGTGTGTGTGTGTGTGTGTGTGTGTATATATATAATTATTCCCTGATTATCATAATTCCCTTTCCTTGGTCCTGGGTAAATTAGACCTGGGTGCTAATTTATCATTCACACCCTGATTTACTGTGTTCATCTTTTTCCCTTGTGCATGTACACACACACACACACGCATGCGCACACACGCACATTACCAAATTGTCACACACAAGAGCAAACATCAGTGTAGTCACTGCTCAGTTTCTTGTGCAATCATATGGAATAGTAAAGTATGGCTCAGGGGTGTCTGTGGCAGTACATCTATGACTGCTTTTGATAATATACGCCATTTAGCTGACGCTTTTACTTACATTGCAGTGAGTGCATACATTTCAGTATATATGGTCCCAGCGGGAATCAAACCCACAACCTAAGCATTGTTAACGCCATGCTCTCCTTCCTTGCACACATTCAGTAGTTGAGGAATCGTTGCTCCAGCTGTCCATCATTACAGAACTCAGACCTGGAGTCCTTCTCGCTTGGTTATCTTTGGATGAGAATATCTCTTTTAAGTTCCTGTTTAGGTTCCTCACTCTTTCTCTCCCCGATCTCACCCCTCCCTCCTCTTACCTCCTCCCTCCCTCAACTCAGCCTCAACTCAGCCTCAAATCAGCCTCAACTCAGCCTCAAATCAGCCTCAACTCAGCCTCAACTCAGCCTCCACCATCTCTTCCGCCTAACCAGACTTTTTAAGATTGTGAACCACAAACAGGACACTTGAGAATGATAGTGAGACTAAAGAGTAAGAGGAAATATGTCATTCTTTGTTGAACCATCTTACTGATTCTGACTGATTTCTCTGTGGAACTGCAGCGTATGTGTGGGTCTAGACTTTAGAACAATGAAAATAAATGATTCCTAAATGGGAGTGGGACTTCATTATTCCACACACACAAAGATACAGTGACAGGAGCATGAATCCTTAGCGGAAGGAGGTCAGATGTATACTTATAACCCTAGAGTGGGTCCTATTACCAGGCCGGGTCTATAGGTAACAGGACCAAGGCCCATTAGCACGCTTACCCAACAGTTGTTGTTGCATTATTCTTAGTAGGCTTTTAGTTTGGTTACTGTTGGTCAGGTGTGTGTGTGTGTGTGTGTGTGTGTGTGTGTGTGTGTGTGTGTGTGTGTGTGTGTGTGTGTGTGTGTGTGTGTGCGTGTGCGTGTGCGTGTGCGTGTGCGTGTGCGTGTGCGTGTGTGTGCCATCAGATACTTCCGTAAGCCCAGGAGTTAATGGATCACCCAGTGAGTGGATGGCAGGTTCTATGAGGGCTCTTGGATGTGTCAGCTAATAGCAGCTTTCCCATCTCCCGAGCTTCCTCTCCCCCTCCCCTGCCGTTGGCCACTGTTGATTGGATGACAAAAGGAGAGGAGGTTTCAGCCTATGAATAATTGAGGAGAGAGATGTGTAAACTGACCCTCTGCTGTCCTCACCCAGGACTCCTGTCCTCCTGTCCGGAGGTCCATCAGCACTGGATGGCCGTGGCATTACAGAAAAAGTTGATGAGATGTTGATGAGATGTGTTCGACAGGGTTAGAGCTTCAAATAGTGAGGACTGATCCCACAATCTAAAGGACTATGTGACCAGCCTCTCAGCCAACGACAAGTGTGTGTGTGTGTGTGTGTGTGTGTGTGTGTGTGTGTGTGTGTGTGTGTGTGTGTGTGTGTGTGTGTGTGTGTGTGTGTGTGTGTGTGTGTGTGTGTGTGTGTGTTGCCTTTGGCATCGCTCCTAGAAACTAGTGACAGATATTGGCGCAGCAGCCAGCAATTCCCAGTGCACTTAAGCAAGAGCTGTGTGTGTGTGTGTGTGTGTGCATGTGCATGTGCATGTGCGTGTTTGTGTGTGTGTGTGTGCGTGTGTGTATGCATGCGTGCATGTGCGTGTTTGTGTGTGTGTGTGTGTGTGTGTGTGCGTGCACGTGTGTGTGTGTGTGTGTGTGTGTGTGTGTGTGTGTGTGTGTGTGTGTGTGTGTGTGTGTGTGTGTGCGAGCAAAAGGGGTCAGTCAGATGTTGCACAGCACTTTGCCTTCCATTCCCATGGGATCACAGTAGAGTGTGGCTGCTGATCTGTGTGTGTTTTATGCCTTCCTGGTTTCTCTGAAACATCCCAGAGATACACAGAAGGAAAGAGAAAATAAAATTGATATAGTGCAGCCCTGACCTTACATCCAACACTCCTGTCCTTACATCCAACACTCCTGTCATGCAGACCGGCTGGATCTTGGCTTACTACATTCATTCCGTGTGTCTCTGTGTCATTGATGGGCACTGCAGACTGTGCAGACTCTGTAGACTGGTAAACACACGGACCAGTCTACAACCTGTGCGGTTGCCATGGTTTCTGGGGAATGCGGCCAAACGAGTTGTAACAGGCCCATGGTGGTCCCACCCTGCCTGGCAGCCGTGCGTGTGTGTGTGTGTGTGTGTGTGTGTGTGTGTGTGTGTGTGTGTGTGTGTGTGTGTTTTTTTGCACGGCTGACAGGTATAAAGGAGAGGCTGCTACTGGTAGGTACACACACACACACACACACACACACACACACACACACACACACACACTGTGCCTCTGTTCTCACAACTGTACACTGCATAGGAGAGATGTGTCTGAATCAAAGGGTACATCACACCACTGTGACATGTTTGTCAGTTAAATATAGGTGTAGTTCCTTCAGCACACTTACGTCAGTTCAATCATTGTTTCATGAAAATGGTTACATTTAATAATACATTTAAGTGGTGTGACTGGATGGCTCGGGGCGGTGGGTGGAGGCCGGTGGTGGTGGGTGGAGGCTGGGGGGGGGGGGGGGGGGGGGTGGAGGCCGGGGGGGGGGGTGGTGGGTGGAGGCTGGGGGTGGCATGCGTGCGTGGGTGGGTGGGTGGGTGGGTGGGTGGGTGGGTGGGTGCCAGTCAACAAAGCTACTGTTTCTTCTGTGAATGATCTGTTGTTCTCCACCGTATTGAAGGAATCTGATGAGCTAAAACCACATGCTACTTTTTAACGAGTATGGAAAAGAAAATACACATAGAAGTCATACACACAGCTGGGTGTGGAATCAATTACAACAGAAGTGCGTCATGCTGCTCAGAGTGATGCTTTCAAAATGCTATGAGTGTAATTATCCGAACACAGCTTTAACATTTACGGTCATTGATTTGGTGTAACGGTACGGCTGTTTGTCAAATGACCCAGTAGGTTGCGGTTTGGTCAATTCTTGGTCTCCTCACAGTTGGCTGAATGGTTTCTGATGGTTGCAAATCTCATCCATTCCCAACCTAATTTTAACCCCTGGTCTTTTACTTAAAGGGATAGTACACTATTTTACCCCTTATAATCACACAATAGGTTGCAAAATAGTGAACTATCCATTTAAAATAAATAAACGATATCTCACTGCCCCTTTCATCTCACACATATGATTAATACACTACACTCACTCCACAATATCAAGGATACTGAACTCTGATGGATACATTTGTGTACTATGCAAACACAGTTATTTTCACTGCAAAAATACCCCACAACACACACATTAACACACACACACACACACACACACACACACACACACACACATACACACACACACACACACACACACACACACACATACACACACACACACACACACACACACACACACACACACACACACACACACACACACACACACACACACACACATACTTGTGCCCTGGTGCAGGAAAGTGGCCTCTTGACTTTGGCTGTTAAACCAATAAAAAGTGACTTCATTATCGTTTCACCCCCAGCGATTGGACAGTTTTACACCATGGCAATAAGTCAACGGCTATTAAACCATGAGATACACACACACACACACACACACACACACACACACACACACACACACACACACACACACACACACACACACACACACACACAGACACACACACACACACACACACACACACACACATATACACACACACACACACACACACACACACAGACACACACAGACACAGACACACACACACACAGACACACAACAAACTACATGCAACCTAGTGTGCACACACCTCTGAAGTTAAACTCAGCATTTTTAGAGCTGATTTTCCTGTGAAGGCGTTTTTGCTTTCCATCCCTCATGTATGAGTCTGTCAACCCTCTTCATCCAAGAATGGACTCCATGACCCCACACATATTGACAGGCTTCCCACTGAATAGTCCTCTGTGGCTCAGCTGCTAGAGCATGGTGCTAACAATGCTTAGGTTGGGGGTTTGATTCCCGCTGGGACCATACATACTGAAAGACCTATGCACTCACTGCATTGTAAGTCGCTTTGGATAAAAGCGTCAGCTAAATGGCAGATATTGTTATTACTCTCCACTGTTGTTATTCTTACTGAAGTGTGTGAGTGTTTATGAGAAGAGTTGCACCTCTCTCACCTGACACTGTCTCCCTAACGAAGAGGTCTCATATCTTCTAACACACCTGATTCACATGATGAATGTGATAAATTAAAGACCAGGATCATTTGACTAGTTAGACCAGAAGAAGAAATCACTAGATAGGAAGAAGGGATGAGTTGACCTGCAAGGAGAAGAAGAAGGGAGATGGCCTGATGAGAGGAGAGGAGAGGAGAGGAGAGGAGAGGAGAGGAGAGGACAGGACAGAAGGAGGGGATGAGTAGGCCTGGAGAGAGGAGAGGAGGAGGGGATGAGTAGGCCTGGAGAGAGGAGAGAAGAGGAGGGGATGAGTAGGCCTGGAGAGAGGAGAGGAGGAGGGGGTGAGTAGGCCTGGAGAGAGGAGAGGAGGAGGGGATGAGTAGGCCTTTAGAGAGGAGAGAAGAGGAGGGGAGGGGATGAGTAGGCCTGGAGAGAGGAGAGGAGGAGGGGATGAGTAGGCCTTTAGAGAGGAGAGAAGAGGAGGGGAGGGGATGAGTAGGCCTGGAGAGAGGAGAGGAGGGGGGCGTGAGTAGGCCTGTAAGGGCTTTACATGGCCCAGCTCAGCAGTTCTATCTCCCACTGGGGTCTCTGTGTGTGTCCCCCCTCCTCTCCTCCTCCTCCTCCTCCTCATCCCCCCTTAATCATAGTGACCCAGCCCACCTTGAGCCTGGGTGCTTTAGCATACTCAGCAGTACAGCAGTAATCAGTAATCAGCCTATGGGCCTAAGCCTCTCTTTCCCTTCCAACAGACCAGCCTCCTCTGCTGTCCTACCCCAGAGAAAGGGGCTCGGGACAGGGGAACACAGCCAGCCTCTCTCCCCTGGGCCCAGCCTGCCAGCCTCCTCTGCTGTCCTACCCCAGAGAAAGGGGCTCGGGACAGGGGAACACAGCCAGCCTCTCTCCCCTGGGCCCAGCCTGCCAGCCTCCTTACTCTCCTTCCTCCTTACTATCCCTAGAGAGAATGGGAGGGAAAACTAAAGAGCATACGAGCCTACATATACGCCATTTAGCTGACGCTTTTATCCAAAGCAACTTACATTGCAGTGAGTGCATACATACATTTCAGTATGTATGGTCCCAGCGGGAATCAACCCCACAACCTAAGCGTTGTTAGCGCCATGCTCTACCAGCTGAGCCACAGAGGACCACGTCTCTCTCCCCTCCAATCGTAACCAAGCCTCCCGGCCTCCTCACCCCAGAGAGAGGGCCTCGGCATAGGGGGATGCCCAGGGGAGAGACTGGGGACAAGACGGAACTTTTGGGGAAAGAAGATGGGAAAGGATATACACATAGTATCATCAGGTTGAGTCACATACACACAAATACACATGTAACATATGCACTGAAAAACACATACACACAAATACACATGTAACATGTACACTGAAAAACACATACACATTCACCTCAGCCCACAGCCCCATTCATATATATGGCACAAACAGATAATACAGATATGTACACACACACACACACACACTACACACACACATTGCTACAGCACACACAGTGAGGTCTTTTTAACCAGCTAGACACGAGTCTGGCTTACACACCCTGCTTGCCTAATATCCGCACACATACACACAAACACACACACACACACACACACACACACACACACACACACACACACACACACACACACACACACACACACACACACAGCTCGATTTCCTCGGTTAAATCTTGTTTGGACTACTAACCCCTTCAGTCATACTGCAATGGCATACTGTCTTACAGAGAGAGCCAACACACAAGGAAAGGTGTGTGTGTGTGTGTGTGTGGGGGGGGGGGGGTTCATTAGTGTTGCCATGGAAACCTCCATCACCCCTCCACCCCCCCCCTCCCCCATCACACCAATTTCCCCACTAATCTATTCTTGAGACCGAGGAACGGCAGTAAATGATTTATAAATGGACTGATGGAATTATTACTGATCATCATTCCTGAACATAAATTCATGAAGTAGTCAAATTTGACATTGTACATGCATTAATCTGCTGTTCAAATACACATGGACTTACAGTGACAGTGTTTACTGGGTTTGTCATCCTTTAGGGGTTCTCTCCCGTAGAACACAGAATGCAACCCCGCAATCAGAGCTTCTGCAATTCTATTAGAATCCCCATTTAAGCAAAGGGTAATTATCAAAGCTGCACATGTATGACTCTCACCCTCCTCTCCCTCCCTCTCATCTCCCCTCTCTCCTCTCTCCTCCCTCCTCTTCTCCCTCTCTCTCTGTGTCAGATGTGTTTCTCTGTCACCTCCTGGCCCCCGGACATGTAGGTTTGGAAACATGGCCGCTCCTCACAACACAAGTCTCTCTAATTACTCCTCTCTCTCTCTCTCTCTCTCTCTCTCTCTCTCTCTCTCTATCTGTCTCTCTCTCTCTATCTATCTCTCTCTCTCTCTCTCTCTCTCTCTCTCTCTCTCTCTCTCTCTCTCTCTCTCTCCTTCTCTCTCCTTCTCTCTCCTTCTCTTTCTCCTTCTCTCTCTCTCTCTCTCTCTCTCTCTCTCTCTCTTTATCTCTCTTTCTCCTGTTCATTAGTGTGACAGGGTGTTAATCGTAGAAAGTGATGGGAGGAGAGAGGGAGCTGCAGGGCCATAATGGGAAGCAGCATGGTGCTTATGGTGCATAAACACACCAGCACAACCACCACAGACACCCTATGGATATGGAATTGGTGTGGGTGTGTGTGCGTGTGCGTGCCGCGTGCGCGTGTGCTTACGTGTGCGTGTGTGTGTGTGCATGCGTGAATGGGGGAGTGTTGTCTATAGTGGGAGCTGTAATTGTCAGTATGAGAAACATTTCGATTTCCCTGAGGGTGAGAGCATGTTAGACAGAGGCATACGGAGAGAACCAGTGATCACACACACACAGCAGAATGAACACACACACAGCAGAATGAACAGACACACAGCAGAATGAACACACACACAGCAGAATGAACACACACACAGCAGAATGAACACACACACAGCACCATCTGTGTCTAAAGGACCTGTGAGGTGTACAGCAGTTCTCACGTGTTCTACAGCTCCGTATTCTACATCCTGCTGACTAATCGCTTCAAATGGTTGCCGCGGCCAACCGCAGTTAAAGGAACTACACGTGAAATCTAGCTCCCTTGTGGCCACCAGTCGAAATTGCAACTACAATGTCTGTTTGTTTACACTAGCCAGTGGTACTAGCTAGCTTCCATCACAACATGGGCGACTATGATAGGATCCTGACGCGGCATGTGAACAGGTAATAATACATACACTCACCGGCCACTTTATTAGGTACCTGTTCAACTGCTTGTTAACGCAAATGCCTTGTTGATGCCAGAGGTCAGAGGAGAATGGCCAGACTGGTTCGAGATGATAGAAAGGCAACAGTAACTCAAAGGTTGGTGGTGGTGGTGTAATGGTGTGGGGGATATTTTCTTGCCACACTTTGGGCCCCTTAGTACCAATTGAGCATTGTTTAAATGCCACAGCCTGCCTGAGTATTGTTGCTGACCATGTCCATCCCTTTATGACCACAGTGTACCCATCTTCTGATGGCTACTTCCAGCAGGATAACGCACCATGTCACAAAGCTCACATCATCTCAAACTGGTTTCTTGAACATGACAATAAGTTCACTGTACTCCAATGGCCTCCACAGTCACCAGATCTCAATCCAATAGACCCCCTTTGGGATGTGGTGGAACGGGAGATTCGCATCATGGATGTGCAGCCGACAAATCTGCAGCAACTGCGTGATGCTATCATGTCAAGATGGACCAAAATCTCTGAGGAATGTTTCCAGCACCTTGTTGAATCTACGCCACAAAGAATTAAGGCAGTTCTGAAGGCAAAAGGGGGTACAACCCGGTACTAGCAAGGTGTACCTAATAAAGTGGCCGGTGAATGTATTTGCTATGAATAGTTTTGATTTGCATACTTTCTGTAACAAGCTATGGTTTATCAACGGAGTGGCTGTACCGGCCAGAAGAACTCAGTACGCTAATACTGCAGTCAATTGAATCGTAGGCGGGGAGCTATTTATATACTTTGAAACACTTTCGCTCCACCATCCCTGCAGATTCTTCAAGGCGGGTATACTACAGCTGTAGTGCAGTGAAAGTGTAACGCGTCACTCCGCCAAGCTGCGCATTAAGACCACTAAGACCTAAAGCTGTGCTGTGTATACATCCTATGTTCTGGGCATAAGTAGTATATTGTGACACACATACAAACACATTCCAGCGATAATCAGATTTAAGGGGTATTGCAACTGAACAAGTTTCCCATTACTGGTTTTATGCTTCCCCTACAGTATAGCCCAGAAGGTTCTGGAATTGCAACCGGCTTTGAGTATGAGCAAACGATTTGACAGTTGACACGCATGATACGGTGGGGGGGGGGGGGGGGGGGGGGGGTGGCAGTATGGCGGATGCCTATTGGCTGCCACCAGCCCAGTTTCTCCTCATGAATGTGGATGTGGAAACGAGACGAAGAGAGGAAACCATTTTAGACTTGCAAAAGGGGTCCCCCCCCCACCCCCACCCCCCCACCCCCCAGGAGAGAGAGAGAGACCATGATTAGGAGCTGTCAGTACTGTTTGATTAACATTAATGGCGCCGGGCCCCGTCTCTGCGTCCCTCTCTCTCCCGTCTCTCCCCTGCTCTCTTCAGCATACCCTATAATTTCTACCCCCTATCTCTCTCCACTTATACCTTTCTCTCTCCCTCCCTCTCTCCCCATTTCCCTTTTTCCATCCCTCCCCTATCTATCCCTCCCACCCCCCACCCCCGCACCCCCCACCCCCCCTCCGCTGCAGACCCTGGTTACTCCAGCCTATACTGCCATCCCCTGCTCCCCCCACCACTTCTCTCTCTCCCTCTCTCTGCCTCTGTATGCAGATGACTCCCCCTCCCCTCCGTGATGACTCCCCCTCCCCCCCGTGATGACTCCCCCTCCCCTCCATGATGACTCCCCCTCTCCTCCATGCTCTGTAGATCCGGCTTGCTGTGGCCGTGTGGCCCAGGACCATTCATCTCTGTCAGCCTGCATTAGTGCTATGGAGAGCACACACACACACACACACACACACAGTGGTCCCCTGGTCTGGCCTACCTTGGGGGTGTAGAGGCCATGACAGCGGGCCCCTCCAAAGCTGCCCAATGAATATAGATCACCTCCCCTTACTGCAGCAGTGGGGTCTGCAGACTCACCCTGGTCCTCTGGGACCCCAAGCCCCCTTTCTGTATCAGGACATGTGGGTAAAGGTTCCCCTCAGCAAATGCAGCTGCTTTAGTCATTATTTGGTTTGATATGGGCTTCTGTATGTTTGTGTACAGTGTGTGTGGCTAGGATGGGCTTGGGGTGGGGTGGTACGCGTGTGTTTATGTCTCTTAAGAAACTCCCGGCTCTGTAATCCCCTCCCCCCAGGACCTATCCCCTGGACACCCCAGGAAGGAATACATTTACAGAGCAGACGGGGTCCGGACACAATCCATTTATTTCCTCTTTCTCTTTCTTTCTGCCAGCCTCTTGGATGGACCTGCCAGTCTCCTCCTCCCCAAACACTATGACCCCCCTCATCAGTACAGGACCCCTAACCAAAGCCCCGTTCTGAGAAACCCATTTCTTTTTTTTCTAAATATATTTTTATGGCATTTCTGCTTTATTGGGACAGAGATAGTAGCAATTGACAGGAAGGATGGGTGAGAGAGAGGAGGGATGACATGCAAGATATGTCGACGGCCGGAATCGAACCAGGGACCTTGTGATGATATGGTATGCGCCTTAGTGTGCTACGCCACTGAGCGCCCCACTGAGAAACCCATTTGATCATATTTGATGTGATCAAATAGGCAGTGGAAGTGGAAGTGTATTGATTAGGGTCACCTTTAGCTGTTACTCTTCGCAAGATGTGACTGATCCTCTCAAATCACTTGTTTAAGTGCAGAATTCCAAGTGTTTCAGATGTTTCTACTTAGGACAAACCTCAATATGCATTTTGGTTTTGTATGTGTGGCTACTACCACCAATGGCTAACTGCTAGCATTTTGTAACCAAAAAGCAATGGAAGTCTGTTACAGAAGAAGCCCCATGAATGAAGAATGACTCCTATTGGTTATTGGATAGAGGAGAATGACTCCTATTGGTTATTGGATAGAGAGAATGACTCCTATTGGTTATTGGATAGAGGAGAATGACTCCTATTGGTTATTGGATAGAGAGAATGACTCCTATTGGTTATTGGATAGAGAGAATGACTCCTATTGGTTATTGGTTACAAAATGCTAGCAGTTAGCCGTTGCTGACAGTGGCTAGATGAACAGGACCAATGCATGGATTAAAGTCTGTGCTTGGAAAGTAGCCTACGGAAACAAACGTGTGATTTTGTAAAACTAGCACTTTAACTAGCAATAGTTATTATTCCTCGTGCTCACTTAAAGGAGGAGTAGTGTGTTTGGTATTGACATAGTATGTACTTACATGCAGCTCTGTGCGTGTGAGTAATCTGACCTGCAACAGTGGTCAGTCTGTGTGCCTGGTGCCCAATCCAGTACAAACATGCAGCAGGCATCCTAATCTGCTTGGAGGAATTACCATCCAGCACTAAACCCAATGCTGCCATTTCATGGAAGACAGGAGACGCAAGAAAAAAGAATCTATGGAGCTGCCACAGTCCAGCGAGTGGCAAATCAAACATATCGAGGCCAAAACGAAGTTTAGCTCTGGAACAGGCAGCACGCTGCTGCAAACAGCATCACTTCCTCACACTCCAAGCTCAGATGAGTCACCTTCATAAACCGATGAAAACCAGAGAGAGAGAGAGAGAGAGAGAGAGAGGAGAGGAGGAGAGAGAGAGAGAGAGAGAGAGAGAGAGAGAGAGAGAGAGAGAGAGAGAGAGAGGAGGAGATAGAGATAGAGAGAGAGAGAGAGAGAGAGAGAGGAGAGAGGGAGGAGGGAGAGAGAGGGAGGAGATATATATATAGAGAGAGAGGACAGAGAGAGGAGAGAGAGGGAGAGAGAGAGGAGATAGAGGGAGAGAGAGAGAGGGAGAGAGGAGGAGAGAGAGGGGGGTTAGAGAGAATGGAGGGCAATACTCTGAAGGAAAAGTGTTGCAGAGACGATCTTAAACCCAAGAAAAAAGGGGTGAGGTGATCATC
>NC_139661.1:22793643-22796143 GCF_951799395.1 Argentina silus
AGGGAAGTAGTGGGAAGAGCAAAAGAGGGAGGGGAGGAGTGGAAGTGGAGGGAGAACGCTGACGGTGGGAGTGAAACACTCAAACTAAGTTAGCTCCTGTACGGTTGCAATAAAATCCATCTAAGTGCTTGAGTTATCGCCGGTCATTTGATTGTCTACAAAGATATGATGTTCATTCAAAAACATGACATGTTCACATGTTACTTTCAGAGGGTCATTCTCAGTGTACTGTTCTGATATTTCACAGTAGGCTACAGTACTGTATATGTGTATGGGACTTAGTATGGTATAGTAGCTAAGCATAGTCTGTAAACCACTGAGAGAGCAGTGAGCAGGGCGAATCACCCAGAATCGTTGGAGCACATAAGGTGACTTGAATGTTACCTGAGGTAGCGGCCTGTGTTTTTCCTGACCGAATGGCCTGACGAGGAAACCCCCTGGTCACTAAAGGAAGAACAGAATTCCACCATCGCGAAAATCAATCTTACTTATACTTACTCCCTGCAGCTCTGACAAGACAAGCCAACTCAGGGTTCTGCAGAGAGAGAGAGAGAGAGAGAGAGAGAAGAGAGAGAGAGAGAGAGAGCAAGAGAGAGAGAGAGAGAGAGAGAGAGAGAGTGAGAGAGAGAGGGAGAGAGAGAGAGAGACAGAAAGAGAGACAGAGAGAGAGAGAGAGAGAGAGAGAGAGAGAGAGAGAGAGAGCAAGAGAGAGAGAGAGGGAGAGACAGAGAGAGAGACAGAAAGAGAGACAGAGAGAGAGAGAGAGAGAGAGAGACAGAAACATCATTAGAGTTGCATGCTGTTGATCAGTCATTACCTTACTGTCCTTTGCCCCTCTGGGCTGTTATCACATGAGACAGAGTGGACTCTTAGCTGACTACAGACAACCTCACACTAACCTCTCAAACCTCTAATCAGATCATGTGATGAGGTCAAACCAAACAAATACCCTAAAAACAGTTGCCCAATTTTATCGACTCAGTACTCTGTTTCCCAAAGGGTAGGTCCAGACCCAGACACGGTTGGTGTCTAGCCAGAAAAAAAAAGACAATAGGAAGTTCTTGATCCCTCCCTTCAACTTCTTCTGAGGGGACTGCTATCTGGCTCTGGGGTATGTTAATAGGGAAGTCTGCCAAGGCTGTTCTCAGATCAACTGGAGGCAGAATCTTCTGATTAAGCGTTATTTCAGGTCACGTCCCCGTTGTAAGGTTTCAGATGATTCTCTTACTGTGAATTTGCCCTTGGTTGGGGGAAATTGAAACGGTTAATTAGTTAATTTAAACTCTCTTACAAATCCTGACTATTTTCAGGATACTTTAGTAAGCTTCTAGCTAGGTTCTGCATCTCTCTCCCCCGCCAAACCTTTCAAAGTGAACGTCATCATGGTCTTCATGCCTTTAAAGTCTGTACCGCACATAACCAATGGTCAGCAGTTAAAAAACAATACATCAAATATGTGATCCTCACTCAAGAAGTTGTCTTAAAGACATCAAATACAAGACAGGAATTATTTTCTAGACTACTAGCCCTCCTTAAAGTATGTGGGAATCTCATATTTCACATATTGAGTCAGTGTCGGATTAGATTTTATATACCTATTAAAGACATTCAGCTGACAACCTCGTTATCTGTGGAGCCCCCCCCCCCCCCCCCTCCGACAGTCCAGTCTTGGTTTATGAGTGCTGCAGCGCTACACTTACAGACCGTAGCGTGAGTGTGACCTGTGTAATGTCCTTTTTAATCAGTGGTAATTGACACAGATAGCCCTTCATCCCCCCACCCTGTCCTTGCCAGCCGACGGAGAAGCCCGTGTCGATTAGACCCACCGTCTACTCTCCTCAACTCTCTCATCGCCAAAGTCCTGATTACAAATCTAATGACTGCCGCGGAATCTTATTAATCACTTTAGTGGTTACGGTTCTCTGTTCTTGAGAAGGAAAGAATGGTCTGCTGTCACCAGGGCCCAGGGGTTTTCCTGGTCAGGTCATGTGGTCAGGAAAAAACACAGGCCGCTACTTCACGCAACATTCAAGTCACCTTCTGTGCCCCGACGATTTTGGGGGTCTCGCTCTGCTCGCTGCTCGCTGCTCTCTGCTCTCTGCTCTCTGCTCTCTCGTCCCCTTAATCCTCTCACCCTCTCCCATGTTCTCACTCTCTGCTTCACCCTTTTCTTCCTCGCCCCCCCCCCCCCCCCCCCTCCCCCTCCCTCCTCCCACCTCCCTCTTTCATACTGTACATTGAGAACATTGCCCACTGGATGGTTTAATTAATATACAGTAACCAGTTTCCTCTTTTACCTCTCCCCCTCCCTCCCCCCCCCCCCCCTCCCCCGCTGAGGGGAAAAATGCGTCTCATTCCAATTTAATGCATGGCCAATTCCCACCTCGACGGAGTAGTAATTAAAATCCACACGCAAGGACCCATTCATCAACAGAGATGACAGAGAGAGAGAGGGAGGGAGGGGGGTCTGTCTCTGTACCCTTGAGTTTTGGAATCAGAA
>NC_139661.1:22798643-22816143 GCF_951799395.1 Argentina silus
TGTGAATTATGTACAAATCCTTTTTGAATACAGATGATGCCACATGCCACGATCCTCTCATGAATCCTTAGTGGTTGGTCTGGTTGGTCTGGTTTAGTTTCTGCGTTTGAGTCTCTCCTGACAATCCTCACTTGGCCAATATCTCTTTACTGGCCTCTCCCCTGACTCATCTGGTTGCTGGTATCTCCCTATGTTGGGAGTCTCTCTCTTTGTAGCTTGTCTCTCTCTGTCTGTAACTGGTCTCTCTCTCGGTCTGTAACTGGTCTCTCTGTCTGTAACTGGTCTCTCTGTCTGTAACTGGTCTCTCTGTCTGTAACTGGTCTCTCTCTCTCTCTCTGTCTGTAACTGGTCTCTCTCTCTCTCTGTAACTGGTCTCTCTGTCTGTAACTGGTCTCTCTCTCTCTGTCTGTAACTGGTCTCTCTCTCTCTCTCTCTCTCTCTGTAACTGGTCTCTCTCTCTGTCTGTAACTGGTCTCTCTCTCTGTCTGTAACTGGTCTCTCTGTCTGTAACTGGTCTCTCTCTCTCTCTGTCTGTAACTGGTCTCTCTCTCTCTGTCTGTAACTGGTCTCTCTGTCTGTAACTGGTCTCTCTCTCTCTGTCTGTAACTGGTCTCTCTCTCTCTCTGTCTGTAACTAGTCTCTCTCTCTCTCTGTCTGTAACTGGTCTCTCTCTCTGTCTGTAAATGGTCTCTCTCTCTGTCTGTCTGTAACTGGTCTCTCTCTCTCTGTCTGTAACTGGTCTCTCTCTCTGTCGTGGGCCTTCAGCGGTCACCCTGTCCAAACAGATCAAAGGTCACACGATAAGGAGAGGGTGAACACAGGGCGCTATTCAACAGCCCAGACTCCGGGAGCACAACACGTGGGCACTGGGAGAGAGAGGGGGAGAGAGACAGACAGAGAGAGAGAGATATGTCTGTGTCCTGACAAGCCCTCATAGTGCAGAGAGAGTGTTTGCTTTGGCTATATAAGATATTGGCTTATCATGCCACTAAACTCATTGAAATGAATTCATTCTTCAGGTCTTCTCCCATCATGACTCACCTTATCTTTGAGCTTTTGAAGACGGCAAAGTGTGTGTGTGTGTTTACGTGTGTATGCGTGTGTATGTGTGCATGTTTATGTGTAGATATAGGTATGGGTTTCTGAACCCTTTTAACCCTGGTATGTGTTTCTGTTACTGGTAAAGCCTGGTGCTCTCCACCCTCCCTCCCTCTGTCATCATAGGGTCAGGGTGATAGCAGAACAGAAACACAGATAACACCACCAACCACAACAGGCTAGGCCAGGCTAGGGTTGGCTTCCCATTTCCTTCTAACCTTTCTGCCAAATCTACCTTATTGTAATAGGAAAAAGTGATATTCATCAGATATACAGCACCAGTCAAAAGTTTGGACACACCTCGCCAAGAGTGTGCAAAGCTGTCATCAAAGCAAAAGGTGGCTACTTTGAAGAATCTAAAATATAAACCATATTCTGGTTTGTTGAACACTTTTTCGTTCACTACATAATTCCATATGTGTTCCTTCATAGTTTTGATGTCTTCAGTATTAATCTACAATGTAGAAAATAATTTAAAAAAATAAAGAAAAACCATTGAATGAGAAGGTGTGTCCAAACGTTTGACTGGTCCTGTGTCTGAATGTTTTGTTTGTGTTTTGCTATCATATCAACATTACTGTGACGTCTGGTGTAACTCGCCAGGCTCACGATAGCAACCGCCATCTCACTCAATGCCCCTTATTGGTGGCAGAGTGCCCTTTGAGGAGTAAATAAAACCCTTTGATGTGGCAGTGGTGGCAGAGTGGACAGCCGGGCTTTTGTAGGGCACTGGTTTTCCCTCTCATAAACAGGACTATTCACGGCTGTACTGCAGCTACTCCCGATTAGCTCCAGCCGCTCATCAATAGGCCTGGCTGTCTTTGAACAAGCAGCCCTTTCTCCTTCGCCCTCAATCCTCACAGCTCTAATGGCTGGAACGGCTGGAGAAGAGTTCATTATTGTGTAGCACATGGCCGGCATACATGGCCTCAACCGCCCCAGTTCAATGAGAATGTATGTGTCACAAGACCCCCGTTGACTTCAGCATGTGTCTGTGTGTGTGTGTGTGTGTGTCTGTGTGTGTGTGTGTGTCTGTGTGTCTGTGTGTGTGTGTGTGTTTTACGGCATCCGGTTTGAGGGACATGCGCCAGGCATTGAGGGGACTTCAGGTTTTCTCACCTTGTTTACTGGCTTTACCTCAGGTTAGCAGATAGATTACAGATTAACTAAACATGCACACACATCACAACATCTCAGTTTAGATAATCACAGACATGCTGGCTTAACATTGACTGGTGTTTTTCATGTAACGTACCAATTAATGACAGATAGTGATCCTATGTGTTGTACATGTAGGCCTATACACACATTATGATAATTGGAAGCCCAAGCCAATGTTCAAAGACATAACATCAATTGAGTCAATGTGGTACAGAACAGAAAACCAGGAGGAACGCATAACCAGTCCCTTTACTGACAGCACACATACACTATTTCATTCTTCTTTTTCTCAGAAAGGCATTTTGATTGAATTCATAAACAAAAGCTTCAAAGAAGTGTGTTATATTTATGGGAATGTTCTTATTTTAACGGCCCTGCCTGAGGAAATTGGTGTAACAAATATGATCAATTTTGTTTACGCTCATGTAAAATTCCAGGAATGGGAATGAGTCCACTGGGACTTTCACACTCGTAACCAGCAGTCATCCAGATGTTTGACTATATGACCGTATCATGGTTATAACTCCTTCTGGACACAGGCATATAGAAAACACATGCACACACACACTCACACACTCACACACTCACACACTCACACACGCACACTTCCAATCTGGATGTCTCTGTCTTTGTGTTTAATTGAGTGTGAAATCCGATGCAGTGTGTCGCTGACGGTGTTCCGTTGAACTTCTCAAGGCGTTCAGAACGACTGTCTCATGGCTCGATCGTGACACGCTCCGATGAGGTCAATGACAACGTCAAGTGAAACATCTACACATGGTTTCTATGTACAGAAACCTTACAGCATCTCTCCTGCACATGGTTTTCACTCAGTTATTTATGATCACATCTTCTGTTTACTTTGGCCTACTTATACAGATATATATATATATATATATATATATATACAGGACCAGTACCACCTACAGTACACATACAGGACCAGTCAAAAGTTTAGACACAAACTTGCCAAGAGTGTGCAAAGCTGTCATCGAAGCAAAAGGTGGCTACTTTAAAGAATCTAAAATATAAACCATATTCTGGTTTGTTTAACACTTTTTAGTTTACTACATAATTCCATATGTGTTCCTTCATAGTTGTGATGTCTTCAATATTAATCTACAATGTAGAAAATAATTAAAAAATAAAGAAAAACCATTGAATGAGATGGTGTGTCCAAACTTTTGACTGGTACTGTATGTCTGCAAATTTTATAATGTAATATAGTTAGTGTCATTAGAAATGCATAGGCCTATCACTGGGTGATTTCAGGGACACCTCCCTTTAGTACATTAATCCCCCCCCCCCCCCCCCCCCAAAAAAAAAAATCTCAGAGTTCACTGAGGAAAGCTCAAACACATGTGCTCCACACCAGGTGACAGGAAGGGCCGACGTAAACACTGTCCATTAGTGACTCATGACTTGTCCTCACATTTGCCATCATATGACTGTCATACATACATATATGTCATTGCAACATAGGCCATAAAGAGAAAAAAAGAGAAATTCCCCTTAGTGGTTGCCTAACATGAAACAGACATCAGTCAGAGTTAGGTGCAGATTTACAAATACCACTCCTCTGCGAGTCGGGGATTAGAGTCCCTTGTGGACCAGGGGAGTTCATGACGGACTCTGGTAGGCAGTGATCTCATAAAATATACATCAAAATGCCCCTCTGGACATCTGTACTGAATTAAATATTAACCAAATATTGTACCTCGAAATCCCCTCATAAACAAATTACGGTGGTGATTTTCTCTGAAAACAAAACATAAAATCGGCATTACATTCGTCAGAGCCACCAAGTATTAGGGTATGTGATGCTAGAGAAATGAGACCCCCCCCCCACTCACACACAGACACACAGACATGCACAGCTTCTGTCAATCATTGGAGACTGGCCCAAGGCATATTGAGTGGGAATGTCTTGGCGCATCTCCTCAGGGATTGGCTCTCCTCTGCTGAGGCTTCACTGCTTGCCTCATGCTTCCCGTCCCTGCCTAGTTTTGAAGTTACTTGTCCTACCGCTGAAAAATGTATCCATTCATCACTAGTTCAAAGATAATCGTAATAATATTGTTGATTTAATTACCCATACCGTAGGTGAGGTCTTCACTGAACAGGTATGAGGGGTGATGTAAGTAAAGCCCTAATAGCCTTCTGGTTGGACAGGTTTCAGTCAGCTAGTGCCTCGGGAGATGATTGGAAGACTGATTGGACCATCCGTTCTAGACAGAAGACGATAAGGTCAAAGAGATAGCTAAATTATGAGGGCTGAATCTGGCCCACATCTGACCGGCCCAGTTATCACTCAGAATTACGGACCAGACATGGACCATGATCGTCTTGCCATATCTAAACCAGATCTTTGCCACAAAACAGCTAGACTTGAGTCTTTGAGGGGAGAGGCAAGCTGGTGTGGAAGGGTAGGGAATAAGCCTTGAAGGATGAGGACGGTCTCATAAGTTTAATTTACCCATGGATCAGGAGTTCCCTGAGAGCTCTCTCTCTCTCTCTCTCTCTCTCTCTCTCTCTCTCTCACATGTATTAGATGTATTCCGTGTTTCATTATGATTGCTAAATTGCTTACTCATCTTCTTTTACCCCACAAGTTTGGCAGACTTTAAAGATGCAATCTGGAATTGGAACAACTTTCTTTTTTTTTTCTCCTTTTTTTTTTTTAAGTAAACAGCTGAGGGATGGTTCTGGAGAAATGGAACCACTCTCAATTCCATAGACAGAGTTATGGATGCAAGGACTGACCCCCCGATGAGAACAACATTAGCGTTTTAACCATGTTTTGAAGCTATAAATTGTTTGTTTACAATGGCATTGTTTTACAAACAATGGAGTAAAACCAGCTTCTATTTGGAGTTCTGATGGGGTACAACAGTTGAACTAAGATCATGAAGCATGTATAAGTCATATTCTTCAAGAATCAATGGCTATCATGAATTTAAAAGTCCAAAAAATGGATGTACCAAAACCAATGGAGAGGGGACTACTTCAAAGCTTACCTCAGCGAGCCTTGTCTTCAACTGGCAGAAACATGTAAGCACAGGTAAGCAGGAGAACACAGCAGTGCTGCTCATGTTTAAAGCACTGCTCCAAGACATTACGACTTCAAAAGCAGACAGAGAGCACTGATGTCTGTCTGGATTCTTTTTTTAAATTGACAGGTGTAATAACTTCAGGGCCTTTTCTCCCTTTGAGCAACAGGGACTCTACCACTCAGCCACTGGCATCAGCAAATGCATGAACACCTATAGCCTACTATGAAAGCGTTCTAGGTTATATATTTGATATATTTCTATTTCAGGGCATTTTGTATCTTTTTTTTTTAACGTTTAGGTGGATTTTTCTCTCTTTCTTTTGAATATATTTTTCATCTAACAACAGCATACCTATTCAATAGGTATACACGGTATGTACTGTATGTTTGGTGTGTTTTAGGCGAGTAGGGTCCGTCTTTTCAAGAGCAACACTCAAATGATTATGTGTGCTGCCATCTGGTGGTGATGACACGCCATAGCAGCATTACGTTTTAACTCACCCAGCGTTGAATTTGTACCAAACGGTGAATTAGGGGCACACTTTGGGGTCACTCGCTAGCATGTTAGCAGCTAATTTACGCCAAGTTCCTCTGAATAGAAGTTTCGGTAAGGGTCCGAGTATAAACCACTGCCCTGGTAACAATTTATCCCATTTGCAACCAAGGTACGGGCTGGAGACGAGTTAACCCGAGGATGCGGTGTTTGCGCAGTCATGCGACTCGTGTTTTTTTCTGAGAAAAGAGGAAACGAGAATGAAATCAGACACGTTCCTATTTATTTATTTATTTTATCTACGCTATTGAGACAGTAAGAAATGTACAGGACAATAAACGAGTAGGACAACATGTGGGAAATGCACTTAACAATCAACTTTGCGGGGATAACGGTTTGCTGTGTGAACGTAAACGGTGACAAACCGCCATAAGAGAATGTTATTGTTACTTTGGATTCCGACCGCACGGTGTCCGCAATCTCATCAATAAATGTCGTTTCCCATTTTGATGTCAATTTGACATTTTTATGAAGTGATCGGTTAGACTTAAGGTGTACGCTACAATAAACTGACATTTCGGGTGTTTGAACGGTTGGTAGGCCTAATGAAATATATATATATATATATATATATATATATATATAGAGAGAGAGAGAGAGAGAGAGAGAGAGAGATTCTAACAAGTATTAGTATAGTGTTCCTAATAAAGGGAGGCCCTACCCAGTATTAGTATAGTGTTGTAATAAAGGGAGTATTACCCAGTATTAGTATAGTGTTCTAATAAAGGGAGTATTACCCAGTATTAGTATAGTGTTCTAATAAAGGGAGTATTACCCAGTATTAGTATAGTGTTCCTAATAAAGGGAGTATTACCCAGTATTAGTATAGTGAGTGTAATAGTCAATGAAATATTGGTAGGGATGTCCAGTAATGAAGCGTGTGCTCATCAGATTTGCTATACAGACGATGTAGCACCTGTAGACTGAACTGTCGGCACGCTCCTGAACCTTGAATTCCAAGGTCAGGATTTGTTGTACAAGTTAGAGAAACATATCCCGCCACCATTACCTGAAAGGGTTCGCAAGTGAGATTAAACCTTCAGCCTTGCTTCAAAGGTGCAACCAAACCACCGGAGTTAGACATCTAATGCAAAAACACTTTGCGTTCACGTGACCCGGCATTCACAGCAGAGCCCCCCCCCCCCACCCCAACCCATGATGGAGAGAGAAATTGCATTCAAGTGACTTTCATAATATTACCAAGAGTGACGGATTCAACATTCACTGAATTTGGTAGAACTTTATTTGATTTCATATCCTAGACATTCGCATCCAAAAGGCATGAAGATAGAAAAGGAGACAGGAAATGGGTCATGGATATATAAATATACAGTACAAATAGAAGCAGAATCTTTACAATCAGTAACGTTAAATAAAGGCGTGGCCTAACCATACAGACGTGGACAGCTGTATTTTATAGCTAACTAGTGGCTTTCACACTATCCATGCAAGGTGCTCTGCTCATCATTCGGTTGGCCGTTCTTGGCGCAGGTTGGACATACAGACAAGTCATTTGGAAATGTGTGTGCAGTCACTCCACCCTGAGGCGCCATCCCCAACCCATCATTACCAACAACCAACACGTTTACCTGTACCAAAACAGGTCAATCATTGGAAAGTCTATTGTACATCACACCCCCCCCCCCCTTTGGCAACTAAATATACATAGAAAACACATATCCATCCAGTTTATCCTATGTCCATACAGTTAGCCATTAGTGTTAAATACAAGCAGTCGATAAGTACCATGCCACAGATTCAACAACTCTGATTGGTCCATTGGAACGAGAAGCACAGTAGTACAGTCCATGATCACAGAATAGGCCACATTGGTCAGAACTGAATCCAGTCAAGAATAACTACTTCAAGTATCCAATAACCGTTTTAAACATACAATATTGTCAACCCCAGAGAATAAATCAAGAGTTGGGGAATGCACATAACCCAACATTACAAATCTTTAAAAATTGGCACAAACTCTGTTAAAGTGTTCATTCACTTAACGTGCAGATCATTAACAGTAAACATTATTTTCTTCAAGTGCACATTAGTCAAGATGCCAGTGCAATAGTGTAATAACTTTGATTTCAGCAAAATAGAAAAAAAAATTAGAGGGAGGGGGATGAAAAAGAGGGAAGAAGAGAAGAGAAGAGAAGAAGGGGGTGGAGGGTCCGGGTGAACAAGAAGCAAAACGGACACAGAATCTCCAACACCGACCGACCACCAAAAAAATGAAGAAAACACAATAATCAATATCTAGCAACAAAAAAACAAACACACACGCACAACCCACCACAACACACACACACACACCAACTCACACATACACACACGTAGGCACAGAAGCTTAGTAGGGGATCTGGTTTTGGTAGTATTGGAGCATATCGTAGGTTTTACTCCTGAAAAACATGACAGGAAAACACGATTAATGCTGTGAAGCTTTTGATACTGAACAGGCAGAAGGTAACAAATAAACCTCTGGCGGGTCACAAAGACACCTGACGTGCTGTGGACCGGCAGGAGAAGGTGTGTGAAGGTGTTCAACTCACCTGCTGCTGAGGAAACAGCTCTGGATGACTTTGATGATGTAGGCGGCTGCATCCTTCTCACTCACACTGGGGTTGAACCGCTGCCTAGAGGAGGACACCATTGAGGTACAGGAATGATTCATTATTAGACACACACACACACACACAGACACAGACACAGACACAGACACAGACACAGACACACACACACACACACACACAGACACACAGACACACAGACACACGACCCACTTGAGCAGTTTGATGGTCTGTCCTCTGAAGCAGGGAAGGCCAGTGTCCAGCATCAGGGTTACCAAGGAAACCACAGCGTCCATGTAGGGCCTGAGGAAAGGAAGACAAATTGCTTTATAAGGGACTGGTCACTAGTGGGGACTGGTCACTAGTGGGACTGGTCACTAGTGGGGACTGGTCACTAGTGGGGACTGGTCACTGGTGGGGACTGGTCACTAGTGGGGACTGGTCACTAGTGGGGACTGGTCACTAGTGGGGACTGGTCACTAGGGGGACTGGTCACTAGTGGGGACTGGTCACTAGTGGGGACTGGTCACTAGTGGGGACTGGTCTCTAGTGGGGACTGGTCTCTAGTGGGGACTGGTCACTAGTGGGGACTGGTCACTAGTGGGGACTGGTCTCTAGTGGGGACTGGTCACTAGTGGGGACTGGTCTCTAGTGGGACTGGTCTCTAGTGGGACTGGTCTCTAGTGACATTAGCATGAGCAAGACATGATGAAGACAAGCAGAACCGAATACCGGAGGTAGCACTACTTTTTATTCCAAATGATTCTTATATATAATAATAATAATAATAATAATAATAATAATAATAATAATAATATACGCCATTTAGTTGACACTTTTATCCAAAACGACTTACATTGCAGTGAGTGCAGACATGTCAGTATAGTGCCATACTCTACCAACTGAGCCACACACTCACCTGACGGCCAGGTATCCCCTCACACACATCTCCATGAACCATTTAAAGGGCGTGGCCTCCATCTTGCCTCCCATGATCATCACCATCTCATCCGTCAGCTTGATGTCCGGCTCCCAGCCCAGGTTACCACCTGGAGAACTCTCAAACATGAAGCCAAAGTCTGCAGAGACACACACACACAAACACACACACACAATGTTACCATATGTAGAACGTTCTAGAAGTCAAAGTCTGAGGAGGAACACAAGCTTGCATGCTTGAGTGCGGACACACACACACACACACCTATGTGGATGAGGTGTCCCTGGCTGTCCAGCATGATGTTGCCATTGTGTCTGTCTTTGATCTGCAGCAGGAAGAGCAGCAGGCTGTAGGCGGCCATACTGCGGATAAAGTTATACCGCGCCTGGGGAGGGAGGGGGAGGGAGGGGGGGGGACAGTGTTGGGGACAATGAGTCTTGATATTGCCTGCAGGGCTAATGAGGACTGGTAGAGTTACAAAGCTTGTAGGACATATTTGTCATATAGCTGTGACACATTGTAAAACATGTTTACTTTGAATACGTCCCATTTGGGTGTGTTCTTTATTACTGAGTATGGCTGACAGGGAACCTCTACCTTCTGGAAAGCCAGTGTTGACTCGTCCCCGTACTGGTTCCTGAAGTAGTCGTACATCCCAAAGTCTGTCTGTCTGCCCAGCTGGTCACGAGACTTACAGTCTGGGATGCACTCGATCACACCACACTGAGACCAGGGAACACGGAGGAAGAGACAGAGAGGGGTGAGACAGAGAGAGAAAGAAAGAGTGAGACTAGTCTTGTTCCTTTATTAGGGTAGGGTACCGGAGTAGGTCCGGTAAGGTCGTAAGTGAGTAAGGGGAGGGTAGTAGGGTAGGTAGGATAGGTAGGGTGGTAGGGTAGGGTAGTAGGGTAGGTAGGGTAGGTAGTAGGGTAGGTAGGGTTTTGCCTCACCCCAGGGGCGGTAGCCACTACTCTGTAGGGGAACACAAACAGGTCCAGTCCCACCAGCTGGAAGATGTTCTTAAACAGGCCGATGATCTGAAGAGCCAGCATGTCCTAAAGAGGAGGGAGGAGGGAGGAGGGAGAGAGAGGGGGAACAGATACATTAAGAGACAGTCAAAAAGAAGAGAGGAAAAAAGAGAGGAAGTGATTTAGGGAACGAGAAGGGGTCAGGAAGGAAGAGGCAGAGGACAGAGGAAGAGAGAGAGAAAGAGAGAGAGAGAGAAAGAGAGAGAGAGAGAGAGAGAGAGAGAGAGAGGAGTGAGTGAAAAAAATAAACCTGTCTGCAGTCATCTCCGACTTTAAAGATGGCGGCCTGCCAGCAGATTCTTTGGGCCTCCTCTTCACTCTCGGCCTCGTCCAGAGAGTCGGATCGACACCGGAGACCTGAGCAGGGGGGGGGGGGGGGGGGAGAATCGAGAGACAAACACGAGGGGGGGGGGGGGGGGGGGAATCGAGAGACAAACACGAGGGGGGGGGGGGGAGGGGGCCATAGTATTAAACCAAGTCACAAAGAGGGCCCTGTAGGAGGAGTTGATATGTTCCTCCTGTAGGAGGAGTTGACATGCATTGGAAAGCTACACTCCAAATACACTCCACCTAGTTACACCTAGTCCACTTCCTTCAGATCTGCAAAAACAAACATGGCGACCATGCATGTGTGTGCCTGCAAATTACCTTCCTTCTCCAGTTCACTCACTCCACACCTCTTCACTTTGAACTTGGCCAGGTAGGGCGCCTTGGCAGCACTGAAGGAGGGCACAGGTACAGAACCAGTCAAAGGTCAGGACACACCTCGCCAAGAGTGTGCAAAGCTGACATCAAAGCAAAAGGTGGCTACTTTGAAGAATCTAAAATATAAACCATATTCTGGTTTGTTTAATAAACATTTTTGTTTACTACATAATTCCATATGTGTTCCTTCATAGTTTTGATGTCTTCAATATTAATCTACAATGTAGAAAATAATAAAAATAAAGAAAAACCATTGAAGGAGAAGGTGTGTCCAAACTTTTGACTGGTACTGTATATAGTATCAAAGCAAGGCAAGACAGTTGATGATGCGTCTTTTGGATTCCTGTAGTGTATTTTGGAGGTAGTGATGTTTAGGCTGACCTCTGCATGGGCGTCCCAGACTTGTAGTCTATGTCCAGCACTATGGCCTCGGGGTTGCTGGGCAGGTAGCACCCCGGCTGGACTTTGATGTCAGACAGAGCCCTCAGACAGGCCTTCTTCCTCCCGTCCCCCTTAGGGATGGGCCTGAGGAGGACACCAACAACACAATCAACCACAACAACAACAACAACAACAACAACAACAACAACAACAACAGACTCTGCAGAAGACTATGAATAACTCTGATATATTCTAGCCTGATTTAATATGACAGTGGGGCTCTGATGTTATCCACACAAGTGCGTCCCTCTGGTGGTGGGAGTGGGGAGGTGAGGTAGAGGACAGCCACGGGAGATGAGAGGTGAGGGTTGTTCAGAGACGTTCCCCCCCCCCCCCCCCCGGACGGTTGTAATTAGCTCTCGTTAGCGCCTTAATGAGGTGTGAGGGGAACACGCGCACCCCTCCTGAGGTGAAAACACTCACTCTCCGAACCAGCACTAACAGGCTGTGATAGAATGCCTCTCGTCACCCGAGGAGAGGAGCGCACAGGTGGCTAGGCTACGTGCTCGGGTGAAACAGCGGGCAGAGGTAAACAGAGTTCTCCATTACACCTGTTCCCATACGGACAGTTGTATAATTAAACACCTTACGACCTGATGGTTGAACAACAAGGGGCTTTAGGGACCAGGTTACATTAACACTAGTGAGAGGAGACGTGGAAATGAACATCTGGACACCAGGGAAGCAGATTACACTTCCATTATTATAATGATCTTATGTGTACGGTATTGCACAAGAGTGACTCAATATTCTGTGGAAAGTTTTGTTGTACTACTTTGTGTCTTTGGACAGAAAGGCTCATTCTCAATTTGCAACTCATATTGTTACTCAAGACAGCTCATTTGGGCAAGTGTGTGTGTGTGTGTGTGTGTGTGTGTGTGTGTGTGTGTGTGTGTTCGGTGTATTTTAACGACGATAGAGGTGCTTTGCTTTGTGTACTGGTTGTAGGGATGGCGCGTTATCGGGCAGACGTACTTGAGGATGGCAGATACGTTGGTGATCTCGTTGAAGAAGTCAAACTCTCTCTGGTAGAAGTCTTTGGCCGGGCCAGACAGAGAGCCAGTGATCTCCTCTACCATCTGCTCCAGCAGCTCCCCTATATCAGCTGCAGAGAAAGAGAGCGTGTGGCAGTGGATGAGTGTGTGTGTTATGTAATATTATGTGGGCAAACGTGTCTGTGCGTGTGTGTGTGTGTGTGTGTGTGTGTCTCACGGTCTTTCTGGTGTGCCTCCTCGTCAGTGAAGATGTTCGTCTTCATGTTCCAGATGAACTGGTGAGCAAGCAGCTGAGACTTCTGGGCCGCCCACAGTATGTACTCTCTCACATAACCCATCTAACCACAGGTCATAGGGAGGGAGGGAGGGAGGGAGGGAGGGAGGGGGGGAGAGGGGAGGGAGGGAGGGAGGGAGGGAGGGAGAGCAGCCTGATATCAGAAATGATACCTACAAGATCTTATAGAGAATACATTACAGACATCTCTTGACATGAATGAATGAATGAATGAATGAATGAATGAATGAATGAATGGGACACTTCACCTTGTCATAACGAAGGGCCTGGACAATTTGTGGAATGTAGAACAAGATGGCGTCCTAGAGAGGGTGATAGAAAGAGTCGTCGGCAAGAAGAGCAAAGAGTAACGACGTCAGAATGTGTGTGTGTGTGTGTGTCGTGGGCGCAGGCCTACCGGAGGGAAGGAGCGCAGCACTTTGACCCCGTACTGAGCGGTGAGCGGATGGGGGGGGTACATGCTGCTGAAGTAGGACAGGCCGGTGGGGGGGTCGGCGGGCGCCCAGCACAGGATGTGACTCAGCTCTGGAGAGTCTGCGTCGATGGTGTGCCACGTCACCAGGAACTAGAGTCACGAGACAGGAACACAGAGACGGAGATCGACACCCGGATCACCGAGAATTAGATTAGTGCTCCGCTGTGCAGGCTGCGAAACTGCGTACTTCCACACTAATTAGTGGGAATAGCGATTAGCCCAAAAAGTGGCTACGTATGGTTCTGGCTCTGGTGTGGTGGACAGACAGGACGTCATACTGCATTCACAGGGTTAGGGTTCAAATGCAGTCTGGGAAGTTAAGTACATACTTATGCAGTAGGCAGGTTTCTAGCACGTAGAATCTAAACGAATCCAAACACAGCCAGCCTTAACCCTGGGCCGGAACTAAAACCTGCACACCACTGCCCCACATCTTCTGATAGTGATAATAATAATAATACTAATAATATCTGCCATTTAGCTGACGCTTTTATCCAAATCGACTTACATTGCAGTGAGTGCATACATTTCAGTATACAGTACCAGTCAAAAGTTAGGACACACCTTGCCAAGAGTGTGCAAAGCTGTCACCAAAGCAAAAAGTGGCTACTTTGAAGAATCTAAAATATAAACCATATTCTGGTTTGTTTAACACTTTTTTGTTTACTACATCATTTCATATGTGTTCCTTCATAGTTTTGATGTCTTCAATATTAATCTACGATGTAGAAAATAATAAAAATAAAGAAAAACCATTGAATGAGAAGGTGTGTCCAAACTTTTGACTGGTACTGTATATGGTCCCGGCAGGAGTCAAACCCACAACCTAAGCGTTGTTAGCGCCATGCTCTACCAACTGAGCCACAGAGGACCACATTTACATTAACAGCCTGTTTTCCAGTCATTACAAACAAGAAACAACTACCAACTGAGCCACAGAGGACCACATAATAGTGGAGTCAATTCTACAACAAAGTTCCAAATCCCTTCTGAGCTTCTGCTAACTAGGCCCTACAGAGAACCAGGGACCATAATGAAGAGAAGGAGCTGGAACAAACAGTCAGAGAGGATCATCGTCACGTCCTGCTGCACCACTAAGGGAGCTTAGCTTGTTATGGAACAGGAGCCCACAGAGGACAGCTGAGGCCCACACAGCAGGGCTTCTGTGTATACAGGCACATGATGACATGTCAGAATGATTCTGTGTGTACACAAGTACATGACGATGTGGCAGTCTGCTTCTCCTTCCATACACCTGTGTGCAGGTGAGCGCCCCCTGGGGGGACCCTACCCTCCCTCCCTCTCAGACAGGTAGACAGGTAGGAGGCTCATTAAGGGAGTCTAGCCAGGCAGAACTAAGCCAAATGGACTGGAGAGCTTGAGGGAGGAAGCCAGAGGAGAGAAGAGATGACCCAAACAACAACAACAACAACAACAAGCATCTCTGCTGAGACTGGGAGAGAGGGACATTCTAAAACTCTTCATATAAAAAAAGCAAACTTTTTAAAACACTACTTTTTTTTTGTTTTACAGGGGGAGCTGATCAATAGCACCAAGTATAACCACATGGATAGACCCTGTTAAAGAGAGAGATATGGCTAGAAACAAACATGTTTTCTAAGCCTTCTCAGGTGGTCTCAGGTAGGGGGTCAGGTGGTCTCAGGTAGGGGGTCAGGTGGTCTCAGGTAGGTTCTCAGGTGGTCTCAGGTAGGGGGTCAGGTGGTCTCAGGTAGGGGGCAGGTGGTCTCAGGTAGGTTCTCAGGTGGTCTCAGGTAGGGGGTCAGGTGGTCTCGGGTAGGGGGTCTCACCTTTACAGCCTCAGGCACGTCACTCACAGCTCCAGGGTCCAGACGCACCAGACGAGTCACCTCTGACACGATGGCCTCGTTCTTAAATCTGAGGAAAACAAATCAATATGAGAGTGAGTGAGTGTGTGTGTGTGTGTGTGTGTGTGTGTGTGTGTGTGTATGCGTGTGTGTGTGTGTGTGTGTGTGTGTGTGTTGCTGTACCTAGCTGGTAGCTGCAGGGCCAGATACGGTGCGATGCTCCAGGCCAGGTTGACGTTGTCCTTCCACTGTTTCTCAGTCAGGCTGATGTATTTGGACCTCCAGTTAGCGATGCTGGTCTCCACCGCCTGCTCTGTGGATATGGCCAACTCCTGGGTGGACAGAGGGTTGTACCACGTAGTCAACCGCTCTATCTCACTGGCCTGGACCGGGAGAGAGGCACAGAGAGGGAGAGAGAGACGCCATTTAAAACAAGCAAGCACGTTCTCTGTGTCTGGTCACCCTCGGAGACGTTGACACACCATTGTGAAGGAGAAGAGAAAAGGGAGCCCTGTTCTCCAGGTAGTTACCAGGAGCGCGAGGAGGAGGGTCCTGCGCTTCATGTAGTACTTGTGCAGCTGAGACCCTCTGTTGCTCTTCTTAGAAAGTCCTGGAACAGTCAATTGAAAAATAGAGTCTGCGTCAATGGTGTGCCACCAGGAACTAGAGTTATGACTCTGTTCTAGAGGTATGACTCTGTTCTAGAGTTGTGACTTTGTTCTAGAGGTATGACTCTGTTCTAGAGGTATGACTCTGTTCTAGAGTTGTGACTTTGTTCTAGAGGTATGACTCTGTTCTAGAGGTGTGACTCTGTTCTAGAGGTATGACTGTTCTAGAGGTGTGACTCTGTTCTAGAGGTGTGACTCTGTTCTAGAGCTGTGACTCTGTTCTAGAGCTGTGACTCTGTTCTAGAGGTGTGACTCTGTTCTAGAGCTGTGACTCTGTTCTAGAGTTCCTGGTGACGTGGCACACCATTGACGCAGACTCTCGTCCATCTATTATTCTGTCTATGATCAAACACCTTGCCAAGAGTGTGCAAAGCTGTCATCAAAGCAAAAGGCGGCTACTTTGAAGAATCTAAAATATAAACCATATTCTGGTTTGTTTAACACTTTTTTGTTTACTACATAATTCCATATGTGTTCCTTCATAGTTTTGATGTCTTCAATATATATATATAGATCAAATATGTAGTATAAGAGAGTATGCAACATTTTAGCGTGGGGCATAAGAGTCAGAGTTTGAGGTGGGTAGGTGTTTGGGTTGATGAATGTGTGACTACCTGATTTCTTGGATATAGTGGACATGCCAGAGGACAGTGGATAGGTGTTGATCCATCCCTGAGCGGCCTGCTGCCTCTGGCCCACCGCCGCATCGAGGCTGCTCCGGCTGTCCGCCACCATGACAGACAGGCTGTTCACCGACATGTCCTGGGGGTCTGCAGACCAGAAAAAAACTCAATAATCTAATCAATTGATCGATCTCTTTGGGTCTAGCCGTTTACTGGCATTTCAAAAGGGCTCATTTCAGCTCAATGCCATTTGACAAAACAAATGCCTCCAATGATTATGTAACATCAGGCCCCTGGTCCGAGCATTGATTACTTTATCTTATGATGACTGATGGATAGATGATTCACTTACTTAAACAAATGTTTTTGTTGTAAGTCGCTTTGGATAAAGGCGTCTGCTAAATGCCATAAATGTAAATGTAAATGTAAACATCAATCCATTTGCATCGTGTCTTATGGTCCCAGCTCTAGACACATTGTTTTTTGTTGGGTCAGTAGAAATAACATTTTGTAGTAATATACAGTACCAGTCAAAAGTTTGGACACACCTTCTCATTTAATGGTTTTTCTTTATTTTTTTAAATTATTTTCTACATTGTAGATTAATATTGAAGACATCAAAACTATGAAGGAACACATATGGAATTATGTAGTTAACAAAAAAGTGTTAAACAAACCAGAATATGGTTTATATTTTAGATTCTTCAAAGTAGCTTTTGCTTTGATGACAGCTTTGCACACTCTTGGCAAGGTGTGTCCTAACTTTTGACTGGTGCTGTACACCATTTAGCTGATGCTTTTATCCAAAGCGACTTACATTGCAGTGAGTGCATACATTTCAGTATATGTGGTCCCAGCAGGAATCAAACCCACAACCTTTGTTACCCACAAGCGTTGTTAGCGCCATGCTCTACCAACTGAGCCACAGAGGACCACTGCTAGTAACTGCTAACATGTTGTAATAACTGCTAACATGTTGTAATAACTGCTAACATGTTGCAGTAACTGCTAACATGTTGTAATAACTGCTAACATGTTGTAATAACTGTTAACATGTTGTAATAACTGCTAAC
>NC_139661.1:22823643-22854972 GCF_951799395.1 Argentina silus
TGAGTGTGTGTGTGTGTGTGTGTGTGTGTGTGTGTGTGTGTGTGTGTGTGCATGCGTGCGTACCTGCGTGACTGTGTCGTTTTTCAGGGCAGAGTTGTACTGCAGCTCTGAGCGTAGGGGTTCTCCACTGGGGAAGGTCAGGAGAGGAGACTTGGTGGCGATCTCACACACTCCCTCATACCACTCCTCTGGCCACAGTCCTGAGAGAGGGATGGGATGGGACAGGGATGGGACAGGGATGGGATGGGACAGGGATGGGATGGGACAGGGACAGGGAAGGGACAGGGATGGGACAGGGAAGGGATGGGACAGGGATGGGACAGGGACAGGGAAGGGATGGGATGGGATGGGACAGGGAAGGGACAGGGATGGGATGGGACAGGGAAGGGACAGGGATGGGATGGGACAGGGAAGGGACAGGGATGGGATGGGATGGGATGGGACAGGGAAGGGACAGGGAAGGGATGGGACAGGGACAGGGATGGGACAGGGACAGGGATGGGATGGGACAGGGATGGGACAGGGATGGGATGGGACAGGGATGGGATGGGACAGGGATGGGATGGGACAGGGAAGGGACAGGGAAGGGATGGGACAGGGACAGGGATGGGACAGGGATGGGACAGGGATGGGACAGGGACAGGGATGGGATGGGACAGGGATGGGACAGGGATGGGATGGGACAGGGATGGGATGGGACAGGGATGGGACAGGGAAGGGATGGGACAGGGACAGGGATGGGACAGGGACAGGGATGGGACAGGGACAGGGATGGGACAGGGAAGGGACAGGGAAGGGATGGGACAGGGACAGGGACAGGGATGGGACAGGGATGGGACAGGGATGGGACAGGGATGGGACAGGGATGGGATGGGACAGGGAAGGGACAGGGAAGGGATAGGGAAGGGACAGGGAAGGGACAGGGAAGGGATAGAGAGTTCTATGAAAGGTTTCTGTAGAGGCCCATAGGATTGATACTGATACCCAACACTTCACAGTGTATACTCCTACATGGCTCTCTTTGTTTCTCCTATCCTCCTCCTACTTACCTGATCCTTCTACAGCAAAGCCCATCACTACTGAGTAGAGCCAGAAGTCCCTGAACAGCTTCTGGAGGCGGGGCTTAGCCTCTTTGATTGGCGGCAATCGTCTGGTCAGCTGTGGAAAGGTAGAGAGTAGGAGGGAGGGAAAGGTGGAAAGAAAGAAAGAAAGAAAGAAAGAAAGTGATAGAGAGAGAGATGGAATATTACTAATGAGAGTGCCCTAGCAGATAATATAGTAGTAATAAATTAAGACCAATTTCTCAAAAGACTGGTTCCTCAGTGACTAAGATCTAGCACAATTATTGTGTTCGAAAATCCCCATTTAAAATGATCAATTTCAATCTTTTGTAATCTTTTTCATCTCATTGCTACTGATAAAATATTTGTTTCCCTTTGCAGAGTGATCTATTGAGTTGGGAAGAGTTAAAGATTTCAGATAGCCTGTTGTTTGATCTGTCCTATTTGTTCAGGGGAAGCCCACATCAAAGTTCAGTTTGGGCTTTCAGCTCTTTGTTCAGTGTTGCAAACAGAACGAACACACCAGTAACCGCCACCACAGAGAAAGCACAGGTAAGCCTTTTTACAGACCATGATTGTCATTTGGGGCATAAAATCCATTTTAAAAAGGCCACACTAATCTCCTATGTTGTTAAGCGATGTTAGAAAATGGGAGTCCTATTAAAAAGGAGAGGGGTAAAAGTGTAAATTCCAGACCAAATCAAAAAGCTAAAATCAAATCAAAAGTAGGCTTAATATTGATAACGGTTATTTGTGCTAGCTTTACAAATGCTTGAGTCAATCTCCTCTTAAAATTAACCCAATGTTTTGTGAACTCTTGTCTCTATTTACTGAGAGAAGGGGCACATCTATCATGTCCGATACTGAGCATTTCCTCAAACCCTTCAAAACCATATTGTGCTGTTCTGTCTCCGTCTCTGTCTGTCAGGATGTGGGTCATCACAGTCATCACTGTGTCATGTCTCCTGGTCAGCCCGTCTCTGGCTGGGGTCAAAGACCTGGGCTCTCACTTTATGGAACCAGAACCAGAACCAGAACCAAGAGGCATGGTCCCAGGAGAAGCTCTGGACATGGAGGCCATCCCCCTGGACTTCCACAGAGAGAACACAATCACCAACGATCTTCCACTGGAGGGCTACGAGGACGAAGACTACATCGACTTTGATAAGATACTGGGTGGGGACGACTACAGGTAGGTAAAGAAGTTAAGAATAAGGGGGGTAGGAACTGGTTTTTATTGACTTATCACCTCTCCGCCCAGACAGCATGTCGATACGGCTGCCTGACCAAATCAAACCAACCCATAATCTCATTACAGTGAGGGGGACGAAATAGACGAGATCGCCACTCCTGCTCCGGACATTGACATCTTTGCCGAGCCATCGGATCCCAAGACTCGCCGCGCCCGACTCCTGCGCCTGTTCCACGGGCGCTCCCGGCTCCAGCGGATCAACTCCATCAACGCCCGCTTCGGGTTCAACCTCTACAGGAGCCTCCGTAACGACGTCAACCAGACCGACAACATCCTACTGGCTCCTGCCGGAATCTCCATCGCCATGGGAATGATGTCGCTGGGGGCAGGGCCTGGAACCCACGCACAGCTCTACAGGGCTCTGGGATTTGCCGATTTCGTCAACGCCAGCCATCACTACGACAACGCCACTGTGCACAAGCTCTTCAGGAAGCTCACGCACCGGCTGTTCAGGAGGAACTTCGGCTACACTCTGCGTTCTGTAAACGACCTTTACGTGAAGAAGGAGGTGGTAGTGGAAGATGCTTTCCGTAGCGACACAAAGGCATATTATTTTGCTGATCCACAGTCGGTGAACTTTAGCGACCCTGCGTTTCTGGACAAGGCCAACCGACGCATCCTGAAGCTGACCAAAGGGCTGATCAAAGAACCACTGAAGAGTATAGACCCCAACATGGTGTTGATGCTCCTCAACTACCTCTACTTTAAAGGTAAGTTAAACAAAAAAAGCAGCTAGCCTCACAACTGTACTTGAAAAGTGAACAAGGCAAGGTACGACACTAAAGCACCCAGACTCTGTTCAGACTCAAAGCCAAACTAGACTTGAGAAACTCTATTATTGACGAAAGCCGGGCAATACAAATTGAGCTCGAGCAAAACAAATCTGAATTCCCACACACAGGGGCATGGGAGCAGAAATTCCCAAAAGAGATGACTCACTACCGGAACTTCCGCGTAAATGAGAAAACAAACGTACGAGTGGCGATGATGCAAAACAAGGGGAACTTCATGGCAGCTGCAGACCATGAACTACAATGTGACATCCTACAGGTGGGTGCACATGTTCTATATATATATATATATATGCCATTTAGCTGACGCTTTTATCCAAAGCGACTTACATTGCAGTGAGTGCATACATTTCAGTATATATGGTCCCAGCGGGAATCAAACCCACAACCTAAGCATTGTTAGCGCCATACTCTACCAACTGAGCCACAGAGGACCACCAACCTCCTCCCACATAGTCAATATTCCCCCGCAATTGTAATGTGCTCTCAGGATTGGAAAATCACCAGAGTAAATAAATCCAATCCTTGCCATTGCAGCTCCCATACACAGGGAACATCAGCATGATCATCGCCCTGCCACGGAAGATCTCTGGCATGAGGAACCTGGAGCAGGAGATCTCTCCCACCGTGGTCAACAAGTGGCTCAAGAACATGACCAACAGGTAAGAACACTCCTGACCAACAGGTAGCAAGACCACAGGACAGCACCCCCACCTAACAGGTGAGCAGAGTGTGCTAGCAAGTGTGAAAGCCTTACCAAGAACATCACCAACAGGTGAAGGAGGATTGTCACCTAAATCAGAGACATGGGTCTAAAAGAGACAATTTCATTTGCTTGTTGTTTTTCTCCCCCAGGACACGCGAGGTGGTCTTTCCCAGGTTCAAACTGGAGCAGAGTTACGACCTGATCGAGAACCTGAAGGAGATGGGCCTGACCGACCTGTTTAACGACAAGGGGGACTTCACTGGGATGACCTCAGAGAAGATCGCCATTAACTGGGTATGTCTCTCCAGAAAAACACCAAACCAAACACGGACGCCGTATTCAACACCACTAGACCGTCATTAGAACCTCACTGTGCTAGGACTTCTAAAACACAGTCAAAACTAAATGACTCCCAGTATATCATCAAGCCATTTAGGCAGTGTCCCCATGAAATCACATCAGGGGCCAAACCGTGATCTCCTCTTTCCTTAACTACACTAACTAACTTACTGAGTAAAACTTGACTAATGATGTTGATATTACAGCAAGTTCTCTCTCCGTCCTCAGCTGAAACACCAGAGCACAATCACGGTGAATGAAGAGGGGACGGAAGCTGCAGCTCTGACCCAGGTGGGCTTCATGCCCCTCTCCTCCCAGATCCGCTTTGTGGTCGACCATCCCTTCCTCTTCCTCATCTACGAGCACCGCACAGACTGCCTGGTCTTCATGGGACGGGTGGTGGACCCCTCACAGAGCTAGACCTGCCACTGATGTCGCATCCCAAATAAATCCCTAGCCCCTATTCCTTCACTGTGTGTAGATCTGAAGAGACTGAACGTGGTGATGGTTACGGGGGTTTCCACGATATTGCTAAACAATGTTGTCATTTGTATTGCATGGGGATATTTGTGCATCATGAAATATAGACATTCTAAATAAAAGCACTGACATAGCTATCCTGTTCATCAAACTAATCCTGCTGATCCTGCAATGAACCAATTAGCCATGAAGGCCAGTGTGAGCCTCTAAGGGGAGAGGGGATGGGGAGAGGGGATGGGGAGAGGGGATGGGGGGATGGGGGAGAGGGGATGGGGAGAGGGGATGGGGGAGAGGGGAGAGGGGATGGGGGAGAGGGGACAGGGGTTGTCAAGTGTTTGTTATTTGCTGTCTGTTAATGTTCCATCTCTCCTTGTGTCTACAGCAGAGGTCAGTAGAACAAACTGTACTGAAATACCCAACACTCAATTTCTGTGAGAACATGAATGTAATGTTGTTATAGTTGAGGCAATGAACAAAACATGGTATGGTAATTTGAGGCTATTTTGTAATGAATTTAGATGTTCTGAAAAGTGTACAGCTTTAGTGTAAGTTCTTTCTGCAAATTTGGCCAAAAACGATTTGCAAAAGCATTTTGAACAGTTGAAAATGCTTTTGTGTTGTATGATAACCATTAAAAACTTAACAAAGATAAAATGCTTGAACAAAGTAATTTTTGCCTGCAATATATATTTCCAAATGATATCTTGAAACAAACGGATCCTCACATGGTTCCCAAACATCAATAGAAACCCAGTGACACTCATCTTCTTTTGCAATAAGAGCAAACATTTGTCAGTAAAGTTAAACACTAACCAAATGCTGCCCAGATTCACAATCTGTTTGGGTTGGTATGTGTCAGCATCTGATCTGACACAGATAGCTTTCCCAATTTAGGGTGTATTAATACTGTAGTGTTAATGGTTCAAGTAAGAAACGTGTGGAAGCCTTGCACAGACAGCATACTTACCACAGCGATGACAGGGATGAGGACCCCAAGGTTGCCTGCACTGCTGGATGCCTGAAGGAAAATGAAGAGGAATTACCAAAAAACATTCCATTGTGTGTGTGTGTGTGTGTGTGGGTGGGTGCGTGCGTGTGTTTATGTGTGTGTGCGTGCGTGCATGCGTGCGTGCGTGCGTGGTTGTCTGTCTGTCTGTCTGTGCATCCTACCTTCAGTGCAGGGCCCTTATCTGAGGCCCTCTCACTGGCCCTCTTGCCCTCAAGGCCCAGTTGAACAAACAGCTCCAGTAGATTCACCATCAGCTCATCAACTAATACCTCCCCCTGCAGGTTGGCCGCGATATTGGCCAGAGCGTTGATCACTGCAAGGGAGCTGTATCTGTGGGCGGGATGCAGCACACCAAACCAAACACATTAACAAACAACAAAGACTCATGGTACATTTAACCTTTCATATAAACAATCCCAAAGCCACCTGTTTTTGTGGTTCTGTACCTGTAGCCATGGTCTCTGTAGTCCTTGGTGGCAGAGTACACCACTGAGCTGGCCTTCACACTGATCTGCTGAAACAGGTTCCACACCTCCTGGTAGATGTATTGCTGTAGTGCGGAGGAAGAGCAACTTTGATTCGGGAAGGAGGCTGGATCAGGGGTAGGTGTCAGGGTTGGGGTGTGAGTGTATGTGTGTGTGTGTTTGTAGAATAACTTACATTCCCAGTGATGACCATACATCCCAGTTGGTCTATGATCAGCACGTCGAGCTGGGACGGCGGCTGGCAGAACTTCTGCTGTAGGATCTGCAGGATGGGCTCCATGACTTTGGGAGTGTCCCTCAGAGCCACGGCGATGTGACCCAGGGCCCGGATGGTGTGGTCTGGGATCAGGTGGGCATCCCTGGGGGGGAGAGTGAGACATGATTGGCCAGAGCATTTCGGTTGATGAAGTCCATGGCAACGTTTGTGTTTTAAGACTTCAAAGACAAACAAACTTGTTTACTTGTCACTCTCTTGTGAGATGTAGAGACGGTTAGACAGGCTGGCCAGAAAGGCCTCCACTATCACTGGGTCCATAGTCAGACCGGCCTTTAGACACCTGAGAGAGAGAGAGAGAGAGGAGGGAGGGAGGGAGGGAGAGAGAGAGAGAGAATTTTTATTTATTTTTTTAAATTGTTTTTCGAACACTTTTTTCTTCAGTTTGGGGCTACTGAGCGTGACCCAGGTAACTGCACAGGTGTGTCTTACCTGCATATGTTGTCTATGGAGATGTCTCTGAGCTGCTCGTACATCGACGGCTGGTCCTTCCTGCTGTACAGCATGTTGAAGGTGGCCTGAGAGTGCTCATTGGTCACATTGATCCTGATCTCTCCTGCCCCTGGACGAGAGTGTGTGAGAGAGGTAGGAGTGTTATGGTTGTACTTTCAATAAACAACCTCTATTAAACCAGGCAGTACACTATTGTTATATCAGGGTTCAAGGCTTCTTTATTATCTCCTAGGGGAAATTAGTTTTGCAGCCAAGGTTCACAAAGATGAATACAAAAAGGACGACATCACGACAACATCAACACAATAAATCGCAGAGCTAGTTCTGAGAAATGGAAATTCATATTGAATCTATAACAAAAATCTAATCTTACATGAAATCATAGCAGAGTGGTATAGCTGTGGTAATTCATTATTAACTGTAACTGGTCCACACCTCAGGGCTTGGAGTCAATAACTCCAATTGCTTTTTGATTTGTTAAAGAGTAGCTGTGCTTCCACTAAGGTAATCAATCAGTAGATCAATAGATGTAATCTGACTGGGATGTGTGACACAGATTCACCAGTGCCTTCACCAGAACACACACACACACACACACACACACACACACACACACACACACACGCGCATCACTCTATGGTAACTAATTGCCTATGCTGTCCAAATTGGATCAGGTAAACTATCCCTGGCTATCCCTGCAGTACTCCTACAGAGTAAAACAAAGTTTGCCATTTGCGTGGGGGTAACTGTGCTATGCTTGTTGGGGTTGCCATGGTAACCTGTGCTCTACAGGAGGTAATTGTTGTATTTACCAGTGCTGTACTGGCTGTGGTATTTATAGAGCTTGATGAGGACAGGGGACGGGACGACCAGGAAATCCCTGAGAGAGGTGGTGGCAGAGTGGGCGACTACTGGAAACCTCTCACACAGACGCCCCAGACCCTGTAAGAGAGAGAGAGAGAGAGAGAGAGAGAGAGAGAGAGAGAGAGAGACAGGGAGAGAGAGAGAGAGAGAGAGAGAGAGAGAGAGAGAGAGAGAGACAGGGAGAGAGAGAGAGAGAGAGAGAGACAGGGAGAGAGAGAGAGAGAGAGAGAGAAAACACAGACCTTTAATTTCACTGTTCTGTTTTGCGCTTCTCCATCAAGTCTTGCTGTTATGTACAGAGCTAGCGAAACACTAGTCCCTTTCACCGCCTGTAGGAGATCACTGCAGGGGCATGTGACGAGGAGGAAGAGAGACAGACAGACAGGCAGACAGACAGGCAGGCAGACAGACAGACAGACAGACGTAGGTAGAGTGCAGTACCTGCAGACAGCAGATGAGGAGGGGCATGTGTGCTATGATGACTTTGCTGGAGGTCTTGGACTGCAGCTTCTCTGACAGCTTAGTGCACAGGTTCTCAGCTCCTGCAACCCAACAGAGGGAGAGGTGGATGTGTAGCACCACCACACTTACAGAGGGAGAGGTGGATGTGTAGCACCACCACAAGTACTGACCATCTAGAGAAGTTGCCACTTACAGAGGGAGAGGTGGATGTGTAGGCACCACCACAAGTACTGACCATCTAGAGAAGTTGCCACTTACAGAGGGAGAGGTGGATGTGTAGGCACCACCACAAGTACTGACCATCTAGAGAAGTTACCACTTACAGAGGGAGAGGTGGATGTGTAGGCACCACCACAAGTACTGACCATCTAGAGAAGTTACCACTTACAGAGGGAGAGGTGGATGTGTAGGCATCACCACAAGTACTGACCATCTAGAGAAGTTACCACTTACAGAGGGAGAGGTGGATGTGTAGGCACCACCACAAGTACTGACCATCTAGAGAAGTTGCCACTTACATAGTGTACAGTACAGAACACGTCTATTCTGGTCCACCAAAATGATTCATTACCTTGTTCGTCTTTGACGGCCCACACCATGAGGTCAACACAGGCAGCGTTGGCTTGGCAACGGAGCTTGAGGGGGCTGGGCTCCCCTGGCAGCCCTTCTGTATCGTGGAGGACCCTCTGCAGCTCTGATTGGCTGCTGCTGAACTGCTCCAGGACAAAGTCATGCACCTCACGCACAAACCCTGGATGCAGGGCTGGAATAAAGCAAGGGAGGGTTGTTATTACATGTGAATGAACACATTTGGGAGGGTTGTTATTACATGTGAATAAACACATTTCAGAGGGTTGTTATTACAGGTGAATAAACACACTTAGGGAGCGAAAGGTAGGTGTTATACACGTCATATTTCACCTTTCATGTAATAGAGGGTGTCCCTCAGCATCTTGAACATGCAGACGTAGAGAGGGTCACTGAAGGTTTTATAGTCGAGGTTAATACCAAGATTGGCCTGCCGATAAAACACAAAGACACGTCAGAAACATCATCTCCTGTGGCTCAGTATGTGGAGGTGTATAGATATACACCCAAGGCTGGTGTGGAGAGACAGTAGGTCCACCTTTGTGACTTCCACCATGGTGGCGTCCAGCGTTTTTAGGAAGGAGTCGGACACAAACCGTTTCACCTGAACAAGGAAAAAAAATTAAGATCTTTTGAATGCAATTGAAATAATTATTTGTAATGATTTAAATATGGCCATATTCAGTACCAGCCAAAAGTTTGGATACACCTTCTCATTCAATGGTTTTTCCTTTTTTTTATTTTTTTTTATTATTTTCTACATTGTAGATTAATATTGAAGACATCAAAACTATGAAGGAACACAAATGGAATTGTGTAGTAAACAAAAAAGTGTTAAACAAACCAGAATATGGTTTATATTTTAGATTCTTCAAAGTAGCCACCTTTTGCTTTGATGACAGCTTTGCACACTCTTGGCAAGGTGTGTCCTAACTTTTGACTGGTCCTGTATGTGCGACTGAAATATGGCCGTAGACTTCCTGCTACTAAAGACAGTAGTAGGGCAGGCATATTGTGTGGTGCGGTGCTGTACCATGCTCAGGAGCTGTCTGAGGAGGTCTACAGGCACCTCCACCTCCCCCTCTCCTTCCCCCATGTAGAGAGGAGACATGGAGAAACTGGAGCTGACAGTGGAGAAGTAGTAGTCTGGGTCTACAGAGCTACTGTCTGGAAGATAGGAGCCTGGAGAGAGGAAAGGGAGGGAGAGTTTTAAAAGAGAAAAGAAAGAGAAAAGAGGTGGTGAAGTTAGAATGAACCCTCAGCTCATCCCGGTCCTGTTTGACTCAGAAATCTAAAAGCACAGGAATACTCACAGCACAAAATATGCTTCACAGCACGAAATCGAGACACAAAACAGTTTTCAGCCAAAAATACCCTTTCATTTCTAGACCATCTGGCTGCAATTGTTAGGATTATGTAATGTTCTTATGGTAATCTCCTGAAAAATGTTGCGCCTTCCTGAATGACAGCACACTGGTGTGCATGTGCCTGTGCACACACACACCACACACACACACACACACACACACACACACACACACACACACACACACACACACACACACACACACACACACACACACACACACACACACAGTAAGCTCAACTAAACACACATCAGTTTTAGTAAATTAGTGTTTCAGTAACTTGCAGATGTTGTAATTCAAATGCATTTATCCCATTGGCCTATTTTCATGCAGTTAATCAACTCTATCCAAGTCATTATTCAAGCTATGTATTCCTCAGTGGAGTGTGTACTGGGCCAGTGAAAAAGCAATTACACATCCTAAATTCTAACTGCACAGTTTGATTAAGTGCTGTGAATGTTTTAATTAATCCCATATATTCCAAACTAATCATCGTGTGGTTCATACAGTACGTGTCTGTGGTGAGTCTGGTGTGGTTCATACAGTATGTGTCTGTGGTGGGTCTGGTGTGGTTCATACAGTATGTGTCTGTGGTGAGTCTGGTGTGGTTCATACAGTATGTGTCTGTGGTGAGTCTGGTGTGGTTCATACAGTATGTGTCTGTGGTGAGTCTGGTGTGGTTCATACAGTATGTGTCTGTGGTGGGTCTGGTGTGGTTCATACAGTATGTGTCTGTGGTGAGTCTGGTGTGGTTCATACAGTATGTGTCTGTGGTGAGTCTGGTGTGGTTCATACAGTATGTGTCTGTGGTGGGTCTGGTGTGGTTCATACAGTATGTGTCTGTGGTGAGTCTGGTGTGGTTCATACAGTATGTGTCTGTGGTGAGTCTGGTGTGGTTCATACAGTATGTGTCTGTGGTGAGTCTGGTTTCACCTTCAAAGTAGTTGGGGCCTGAGGCTGTAGGGGAGCAGGGGGAGTGGCCTCCGGGATCCGGGCTGACCTAGGGAACAAAACTCAATTTATCCAACAGCGTTCTCTGAAGAAGAACGATTTCAAAATGTCAGTTTATGCAACATTTAGAGAATATCACTGTGAAAAGTGTTCCCAATGTTAAAATTAGACTAATAGTCCCACATTCACAGCTGAGAGAAAACACACACACACACACACACACACACACACACACCTGTGAGGAGGCGTCTGTGGGCGTGGCGGTGCGTCTACGTAGCGTGTCACTGTCGCGACACACCGTCAGCAGCGAGGACGGCAGGATGGAGCGGAAGTCATTGAAGGACCTTCGCCGCACCCCCTCCGTTTCCTCGGTAACCAGAGGGGCCTTGGGGGATCCCCGTGGAAACAGCTTGGACAGCAGAGACTCCTCTGTGTTGCTATAGCGACCAAACGCCCGGGTGACGCCCAGCAGGCAGGGGACGAGGTACCTGCACAGGTAGACTGGAGAGAGAAGGGAGTGGGCCGTCAGATTTGCCACTATCTGGGAAGTGTGTGTGTGTGTGTGTGTGTGTGTGTGTGTGTGTGTGTGTGTGTGTGTACCTTTATCATGGTTCTCTGGGGTCTGGCAGATTTCCTGAAGTCCCTGCATGACCTCCATGACGGCCTCCAGAATCTAGAGACACAGCAAAGGAAGTCAACCTTGGAATTTACCTCATCCTGTGAATTCCACGGGGCAGAAGAAAAAGTCTACATTTTGAATGGATAATAAAGGTATTAAATTCAACCTGAAACCCTCAGCTCCCTAGCTCACAGCCCTGAACTGAAATGCTATAGTGTGACCAGCATTGAAATCCTGAGCCGTCCTGGGACCTGAAGTGAATAACACCGGAGCACCCTGAGGAGCAAGACACCGGCCCTCTGATCTGACCTGGGGCCTGGAGTCTGGGTCTCTCTGAGCCACATCTGCCAGCAGGGTCACCAGACAGAAGCTGAAGTTCTCTGCTACAGGGAGCGACTCTGAGGGGGAGACGGAGAGAGACACAGACAGAGTTAAACAGAACAGAATAGTGAAAGTAAGAACACAGACTGCAGTACTGCAGAGTTACAAAAAAAAAAAAAACTCATTTGAGTGTCAGTCAAATTATCAAACAGTAAACACATGCAGGGCCTTATCAAAGGCTGCCGAGGCGGCTTGAGGCCTTACAGCGAGTCAGGCTGCAATGACATTGAAAACATAACGTCAATACTCTATGTGGTGTAGATGCCAATACAGTGTGTCAGAATAATGTCACTTTGACGATGCTAATGTAATATACTAAGATTGCAATGACAGTGGTAGAGGTTAATTCCTGATGAAAGATTCAGTGACTAAGGGGATTGTCCATACCCTTCCCTTTCTTTCCCGAGCTCTCTTCGATCCACTGGACCCGTGGCAGCCCCCTCAATAGGCTCAGCAAGTAGGAAACAAGTGCGTCTTTGTGCTGCAGGGGTAAAGCAACACAGTAACACTTCTTAACACGGTGAACACACCTAACTCAACTTAAAAGGATCATATCTTACAGTAGATGAGTGAGCCACGCTTTTCTTTATTTCTGTCCATAATGGTGGAGGAAACGAGTTGAATGTTCCCTTACTGCAGTATTCTGAACATGGACAGTTGCTACTCCTTGCGATGGATGGCCATGCTATGCTATGCTATGTGTTTGTGTTTGTGTTTGAGTTGAATGTAGCCTCCTTCCTGTTAGTCACTCTAGATAAGAGTCTGCTAAATGACAAAAATGTGAATGTAGTCAATGTACTGTAAAATGGAATGAATGTGTGTGTGTGTGTGTGTGTGTGTGTGTGTGTGTGTGCGCGCATGTGCGTGTGTGTGTGGGTGGGTGTGTGTGCGCATGTGCGTGTGTGTGCGCATGTGCGTGCATGCGTGTGTGTATGTGTGTGTGTGTGTGTGCGTATGGGGGATGTGTGGGTGTGTGTGGGGGGGATTTATGCTTCCTCAGAAGTGTGTGCTGTGTAAGTCTCATGACAGAGAGACCGTACAAACCGTTTCTTGTTGTGATGGATTCAGTAGCTTACACAGCACCACATCTAATCTCAAGCTCAACCAGATTAGGGGAATGAGTTTACTGTGCTGATGGGTGTGGACTGGCCTGAGACAGCTAACATTCACCTGATGAGTGAACGGCTAGTCGCTTAATCTGGCCGGCGGGTTTGAAATCGGGGTGTGTGTGGAATAACAGGATTGGAATCTGCCCCATTAGTGCACATCTGCTCATGTCGGCCTACAGGGTAATCTCAGGAATTAAACATTCAGGATGATGGGCATCGAAATTCAACCCGTAGAGGAGAAATTATTCTCTCATCTTTTGGAACAAATGACCAATTCTGTTCTCCACAATATTTCTGCTTGCAACAACGTGAACATCCATCTACTGAACATATCCCTATAATATACGCTATTTAGCTGACACTTTTATCCAAAGAGACTTACATTGCAGCTCCCTATCTCTCAGAGTCATTCTGACCCCCCCCTCCCCCCACAGAGGACCACATATCCCTGACCACCTACCTGCAGGTCAGATTCCACCAGGAACACGGCCAGCGCGATGACAGCATCTCTGCGCCGCACATCGAGGGTGAACACACCCCGTACCTCCACAGGGCACATGCATTGTAGCTTCTGGACCTGAGAGAGACCAGGGGCACAGGGGTCAGGGGTCAGGAGCAGGGCAACACCGTACAGGTCAACCAGCACTGAGGTCAGCCCAGGTCAGCTCAGGTCAAGCACATGCACTCGCTCACCATGCTGAGACCAGTTGGACTGGCAACAGCAGTACAGGCATAGAGGCTGGTGTCAAACAAGCCCTGATATGGCTTGCCCACATGGTATGGTGTCTAACACTGCATGAAGGCACACCATATCAGGGTAGCTGTTAAATGAAGCATTGGCTCAGCTCTCACTCAATTTAAATCTGCACACCCTAAGTATTCTTCTCAAAGTGGGCAGGAAAGCAGCAAACCCAGGCTACGCACCGGAAACTGGACAGCTGAGGTGTTAGGTGTTGAGGTGTAACCTACCTACAGTGTGCCCATGCAACATCATGCAGTTTTTCAATCATTTCAATCCTACTGAAGTGAACACTGCTCATAAATTGTTTGTTTGATGATTCAGAAGACATAATCAATGCTTGCTGACTTGCTGCAAATGCCACAAACAGGACAGGGAGTTGATGGAGTCACGGGTGAATGAAGCCAGCTGTGCCACTGTCAATAGCTTGTTGGGAGACATTGCTTGTTGACAATGAGTGTATTGTATTGGTGCCATTGTTATGTATTATATCCGCATACATTTAACTGCCATGTTTAATTCAGAGAGGAAAGCGCAACTTGTACTGCATTCACTAGTCCAACTGAAGACGCCATTCGTGCCCGTCTTCGTGTGCTCCGGGCCGGCGGGTGGCTGACACCGTCGACAACTCAACACTAGTACCTGTTTGACTGCAGTGCGCAATACTTTGAGGCAGCCTCGCTAGCATCTATTAAAATGCAAATGGGCAACTTTCAACTACTTCCAAGGCAACTAGTTCCATGCGTGACATTAGAGTAGGGAATGATTTCACTGACTCACTCAGGTGAAATAAATCTGCTGGCATGCCACACTGACACACCTGTCAAATGTATCACCCATACCAAACCACCGCCTGCGGAAGCGGAGTGGTGGAAACACTTTTACAACTTAACCACTGCATCTGTTTCAGATTCAATGAAAGGTCGATGTTGGATGTCTCACCTTCTCGACCGGTGCGGGTCGGTGTGTCGCTAAAGAGCGGGCTAGGGACAGAACTGTGTTGAAATAAAAGCCTCTCGTTCCTCCTCCCTGCACCGACATGTTTACCTTCCCATCGAGAGGAAAAAGCTCCGAGGGGAAAGCCGTCGTGGAGACGGCGCTGCAGTACGGCGCGGCGCGGGGGACACACAGCACAACAACGCACGGCTGGGATGGACGGGGATCTTGTGGTGAAAGTACGGAATGCCGTGAGAGTGTCAGTGTGTCACATTTGAGGTCTTTTTGTTTTTTTCCCTTCTTCACGAAATTCAAAATACATTTCGTGTCTCATTCTGCGACGAAAACTGTCATAAACGCTGTCAAATGTATCCAGCTTACTTGCAACGTCACTAAAACGTGACAGGAAGCTGATAGGAGCTGGTCAGCTGAGAGAACAACAACATTCCAGACCGGTCGAAGGTACGGCTGTCTCTCCCGAGAGTGGATCCTTTTAGATAAACTACTTTTATTTGCGTATATGTCATTGTTTAAGGAGTAGGGTGTTGTGTTTATGTGTTTTGGTGGCTCTCCGGCGTAGGCATTGCAGAGAGAAAGAGTAGGCTAACGTTAGCCTAGCTTAAGTTTAGCTAGCTAGCTGTCATCGCAGCAATCTGTGTTGTCAGATCGTGTCGTTTGAGCAGAAATATAGGTACTGTGTCTGTTTCACACAAAGTATAGGTCATTGATTTTTGCACTGTTGCTCTCCCCATTCGGATGGCACATGTATCGTATTATTGTGATTCGTTTGTCAAAGTAAATGCTGAGTTGAATAGCAGTTTCACAACTTTTCGTCTGCTGACTCACCACAACCCTGGTGCCAGTTCATTCATTTCAGTGATGGTCCCATTAGTGATACAGCTCGTTAAAGCAGGCCTGTCTAGTCGCGGTATAGGCCTGCATGTACCTGTATCTACTGTGTTACCTTACTCCCTAGTTGGACTGAACATGGCTTAGCACTGTGCGATTCACATACTGTATCTTAGCACCTGTCCCTTAACACATCATATCTCTTTAAAGGATGGCGTACCCCAAATCCCACAACCCGTTTGCAGACGATGACGAGCCGGAGGAGCGCGGGTCGGGCGGGGGGTTTGACGACCCCGACGATGGGCTGAGTGAGGCGGAGAGGAGGCAGAGACACCTACAGCAGGAGGTGATGCGCACAGCGCGGTCCGCCGTGGACAGCAGCCACCGCTCCCTCGGCCTCATCTACGAGTCAGAGAAGATGGGCACAGAGACGGCAGAAGTATGTGTAGAAAGCGGTAGATTTCACCAGGAGCTCGTTCTCTTAAGAGCATCCAGTATAAACAATACAATGTGAGAGCTGGAAATATAAGAAATCGTTGACTTGAGAATTGAATCCTATTTGGCTGGAATCAGTTGGGAAACACAGTATATATATATATATATATATGCCATTTAGCTGGCGCTTTTATCCAAAGCGACTTACATTGCAGTGAGTGCATATGTGTGCGAATCAAACCCACAACCTTAGCGTTGTTAACGCCATGCTCTACCAACAACATCAGGCATCCTCACTCTCTCTACCTCTCTTTGTCTCTCCCTCTCTCCCTCTCTCCCTCTCTTTAGGAGCTGGTGCGTCAGGGGGAGGCTCTGAAGAGGGCAGAGAGGATGGTGGACAACATGGACCAGGACCTGAAGACCAGCCAGAGGCACATCACCAGCATCAAGAGTGTGTGGGGAGGCATGGTCAACTACTTCAAGGCCAAGCCTGAGACCACCAAGCCCCCAGTAGAACAGCCAACTCCCTACCAGCCCAGCAGCAAGTAAGGCTCAGTCCCAAACACGCCACACACTGTTCCCTGTGGAAGCAAATATGTGTGATACTTTTCTATAACCGTTGTTCTCTGGTTAGATTCAAGATTCAAGATTCTTTATTTGTCACGTGCATACAAGTATACAGTGAAATGCAAAAGTGACAGTGCCACAGAGTAGTGCAACAATACAATAAGTTTTAAAATACAATAAAATAAAAATAGAAGTACTAAAAGTACTAAGTTAGATCATGCGGTGTAGTTCAGTAGTGTATGCTCAAAGGTAACGACTGCTCGCTCCTCTCCATATTGCTTTCAAACACTGCCTTTCTAAGCGTTGCCTGTTCCGTGTGTCAGATTGCAGAACGCGATGTCTCACAGTAAAGAGCATGAGGACAAGTACCAGACGAGCCACCCCAACATGAGAAAACTGGACATGGGAGGTAAGAGTCCACACTAGAGTCCACACTAGAGTCCACACTAGAGTCCACACTAGAGTCCACACTAGAGTCCACACTAGAGTCACACTAGAGTCCACACTAGAGTTCACACTAGAGTCACACTAGAGTTCACACTAGAGTTCACACTAGAGTTCACACTAGAGTTCACACTAGAGTCACACTAGAGTCACACTAGAGTCCACACTAGAGTCACACTAGAGTCACACTAGAGTTCACACTAGAGTCACACTAGAGCCACACTAGAGTCACACTAGAGTCACACTAGAGTCCACACTAGAGTCACACTAGAGTCACACTAGAGCCACACTAGAGCCACACTAGAGTCACACTAGAGTCCACACTAGAGTCCACACTAGAGTCCACACTAGAGTCCACACTAGAGTCCACACTAGAGTCCACACTAGAGTCCACACTAGAGTCCACACTAGAGTCACACTAGAGTCCACACTAGAGTCACACTAGAGTTCACACTAGAGTTCACACTAGAGTTCACACTAGAGTCCACACTAGAGTCACACTAGAGTCACACTAGAGTTCACACTAGAGTCACACTAGAGCCACACTAGAGTCACACTAGAGTCACACTAGAGTCCACACTAGAGTCACACTAGAGTCACACTAGAGTCACACTAGAGCCACACTAGAGCCACACTAGAGTCACACTAGAGTCCACACTAGAGTCCACACTAGAGTCCACACTAGAGTCCACACTAGAGTCCACACTAGAGTCACACTAGAGTCCACACTAGAGTTCACACTAGAGTCACACTAGAGTTCACACTAGAGTTCACACTAGAGTTCACACTAGAGTTCACACTAGAGTCACACTAGAGTCACACTAGAGTCCACACTAGAGTCACACTAGAGTCACACTAGAGTTCACACTAGAGTCACACTAGAGCCACACTAGAGTCACACTAGAGTCACACTAGAGTCCACACTAGAGTCACACTAGAGTCACACTAGAGTCACACTAGAGCCACACTAGAGCCACACTAGAGTCACACTAGAGTCCACACTAGAGTCACACTAGAGTCCACACTAGAGTCCACACTAGAGTCACACTAGAGTTCACACTAGAGTCCACACTAGAGTCCACACTAGAGTTCACACTAGAGTCACACTAGAGTCACACTAGAGTCACACTAGAGTCACACTAGAGTCCACACTAGAGTCCACACTAGAGTCCACACTAGAGTCCACACTAGAGTTCACACTAGAGTTCACACTAGAGTCACACTAGAGCCACACTAGAGTCACACTAGAGCCACACTAGAGCCACACTAGAGTCCACACTAGAGTTCACACTAGAGTCCACACTAGAGTCCACACTAGAGTCACACTAGAGTCACACTAGAGCCACAGGACAAGGCCTCACTGATGACTGTCCCTTTGACCGGGTTTATTATTCTGAAACATCATTTCATCCTGTGTTTATTTTATTTTATTTTTTTAGGATTCGGAGCCTCTGCATCGTTTGACGACAGCTCGTCCAGTCAGAACGGTTACCCTCAGAACAGACACCTCAAATCTGCCCACCAGACGCTGGACAACAATCTAGGTGAGAACATCCTGAGCAGTCTGGAGAATTTAGGGTTAGGCCTCCAGTCAGAGACAAGGGACAAAGGACCAGGATGGAAACTCTTGTTGACATTTCAGATTCAAAGCATTTTCTCATGTCCTTGTAACCGTAACATGTCCCCTCTGCTCTCCTGCAGATGAGATGTGCCTGGGCCTGGGCCGGCTAAAGAACCTGGGGCTGGGGCTCCAGTCTGAGATTGAGAGTCAGGACACCTCTCTGGACAATCTGCTGGGCAAGGTGGACAAGATGGATCTCAAGATCAACAACACCAATCAGCAGTTAAAAAACCTCAAGTAAAAGACTGTAACATGAACACTGAGACTCAACAGAGACAGAGAGAGACAGGTCAACTCATCATCTAGGTCCACCAAACTGGTATTGAATAATGTTAAAGTCCACACAGTTACAAATGTATAAAGTATCCTTAATGTATAACCTTGAGTTCACTCGTCTTGACGATTGTGCTTTGTGATATTTAGATGGGAAGATTCTTGGATCTGTGTGTACTGGGATCGTTGAGATCAAGGTTAATGGACTGGGGTTTCCAATAGTGTCATGGCCAAATCCATCACAATTCACTTAGTTGAATTGAATGTTAACATTTGTGTTAACATAATCTTTACTCATAGTCTGAAAGATCCTCAAGGTAAAACTTACCAATTCAGAAATTGAATATCAATGTATCTCCTGAACCGACTGGATTGAAATGGAGTTAGCCCTAACTCTGGTTGGTGTGTCCCCTATCCAGATAAATGAATGTTTGAACAAAGTGTTTGGTCTAGACAGGAACGTTGAGTTGTTTTTATGTGTTGATGCATATCCTGATTGTTTCTCTTGTGATGGCACACCCAGACCCCCAATAACCTTGTATAAAAACACTCCCCAGTCACCTCTCCAAATCTCTGACCTTTTGAAATGTATAAGAACCATAATTTGTCCTCAGCCTTCAGGAGAATCAAGTTCCAGTAACCTCTGCCTTACTATGCTACTATTCACATGCTTTAGTTTGATTTTGTACCATGGTATCTCACTGTTATCTCTGTCTCACAACAACACAAGTGATTTCAAGTGATTTGTGATTTATTTTTTATTTTTTTCTGCTCCAATCCTTAAAACATTTATGGACTGATTTTAAATGTGTGAAATTGGAATTGCCTCCTTTCTTTGCTCTGTCTTATGTGCTTTCTTTTATGAAATTGTGATTATCATTTTGTGTCTAATTTCGTTATGATGTGAATGAGGAGGATGTTTAAGAGAATGTGAATATGCTTTGTGACAACAAGCACTGCAAACTAAATAAATATTGTAGTCTTCTTTATTACTGTGTGTATGACTGCACATGAATACAGTACTATATATGAAACACATCTGTTGTGTCACATTGATTGAAACACAAATTGTTGAAATATAAATTAAATTAATAACTGACTTGAGACTTTGTAGATCCCTATTTTTAAAGTTACTTGCCTGTTTTACATTACCTATACATTATCTTGTCAGAATAGTAGAGTAGTATCCAGCCAGATGTGCCATTAATCACTCACTAAATAGGTACAACTTCTTCAAATATGACATATATACAGTACCAGTCAAAAGTTTGGACACACCTTCTCATTCAATGGTTTTTCTATATTTTTATTATTTTCTACATTGTAGATTAATACTGAAGACATCAAAACTATGAAGGAACACATATGGAATTATGTAGTAAACAAAAAAGTGTTAAACCAACCAGAGTATGGTTTATATTTTAGATTCTTCAAAGTAGCCACCTTTTGCTTTGATGACAGCTTTGCACACTCTTGGCAAGGTGTGTCCAAACTTTTGACTGGTATTGTATGTTAAACGAGTTTGCGTACTGTCTGTGCTCCGGTAGTCTGTGCAATCTCACTGAACAACATGTAGGGACACAAAGTCACCACTAGATGGCCCCGTTGTTATGACAAACTAGTGGGACAGTCCAGTCAGAGGTTGGTAGTGACTTGACAACATGATGCTTGAGAAACATTTGAATGAATGTCTGACTGAATTCAAGAAACAACATTGACAAAGTCCCTTGAATCCTCAGAGGATTCAAGGGACTTTTTTCCTTATAAAGGAATCAGAGCAGAAGGATGTGTTGTTTGAATCATTTATAATGAAGGCGAGGATTTTTGTGTTGAACTATGACAACACACCGACACACTCGCCCAGTAATGATGGGGAATACTGATGAATTGCTCTCTGCCTTTTTCACCGTGATTCCTTCTGGCCAGAGTGTGTGTTTCCAGGCAGGCCTGTTGTGTACCAGCTGTGATCTCTCCTCTCCCTGTGTGGACTGCAGGGCCCACTGCTTAGGAGTCTATTCATTATCATTCCTTCATGTGAGGCCAGCTGCTCCTGCAGATGCAACAAGCTCTCATTAGAACAGCCTGATAAATACAGTACACACACACACACACACACAAACAAACACAACAGCAGGCACAGGGAAGGTTACATCACACACACATTAACACAAGCACACACACACACACACACACACACACACATACACACACACACACACACACACGGATCAAGCCAGCTAAACACAGTACACACACAACAACAGCAGACACGAGGAAGGTGTGGCAACAAACACACACACACACACACACAGATGCTTCTGCCATCTGTAGTCAACAGGGACTAATAAGGGGGTGGGGTGGGGTGTGGTGGGGTGGGTATTAGGTGGCAGGGACAGGGGCAGGGGCAGGGGCAGGGGCAGGGGCAGGGGCAGAGGCAGAGGCAGGGGTAGGGGTAGGGGTAGTGGCAGGGGCAGGGGCAGAGGCAGGGGTAGGGGCAGGGGCAGGGGCAGGGGCAGAGGCAGGGGTAGGGGTAGGGGTAGTGGCAGGGGCAGGGGCAGAGGCAGGGGTAGGGGTAGGGGTAGTGGCAGGGGCAGGGGCAGAGGCAGGGGTAGGGGTAGGGGTAGTGGCAGGGGCAGGGGCAGTGGCAGGGGCAGGGGCAGGGGCTGGGGCAGGGGCACTGTACGCCACTAACCAGCGGAAGTCTTCCCCCGTGTTTCCCCCCAGCGTGTTCCCTCCACGCCAGGCCGTTGGGGCTTTGAACAGCTGCCCTGTCGAAAGCAAACAGTGGCCATGCCGCGACAAAGGCCGCCAGCGTTGGAATGCCCCTCTTTTCAGCGGGTGTAATCCCAGAACACACTGCTGTCGGAGCCCATCAGGCACTGGGCCAGAGACGGGCCTTCCTGCCCATTGGAAAGCAGGCTAGCGTCAGGGACAGGGCCGCCACAGGGGTAAAGCCTGCCTCAGAGGGCCGTGGACTGACAGGCTGACAGCACCAGTCTATTGCCACTGTTGTAGATAGAGAAAATAAAGGGTTGTGCTGACTGAGGGGAGTTCAGGGAGGAGAGAGAGAGGGGTGAGGGAGGGGGAGAGGGGTGAGGGAGGGGGAGTGGGGTGATAGTAAAGGGGGAGGGGCTGGGGTGGGGGAGGGAGGGAGGGAGGGGCTGAGAACTCTGGGGACTGGAGTACAGAGGGTTGTGTGGAAGGTGCTACAGGAATAAAGAGTCATCACATATCCATATGTACAGTACATGTCTGTGTGACATCAGAAGCTGTCATGAAGAAGTCTGCGGTGAGATTGAACCTTTGTTCAAACTAGGAACCCTTGAGATACAGTAGTCATCCTCTTCTCCACAAGACCCATGGGGCCAATGGGGTAAATGGAGAGTCTGTTGACATTCATGTTTTGGGGAAACAGCAATTTCACATTAAACTGAGATCGGTCCATACCGAGCGAGACCAGATCACCACACATATTGTATTTCCAAAGCAAAGCATATGAACGCAAAGCAAAACATATCTGAGCATGATATTCATCTGATGTGTCCCTATAGGACTGGGGGTAAGATATAAATTATACTTTATTGATTGCATTGTCAATATTTTGGTGACCTGACATTGTAACCTGGGGGTGGTAGTGGCACTGGTTTAACATGTGGTGGACAGACGTGTTGTCACAGCTCAAACTGCGGCCTGAGCAGAGATGTCTTCATAAACACGACGTCAGGGAGAGTTATAACCTTTAAGGGTCAGTGTCAGGGTCAGGCTCCTGTGATCGATGTCAACACCTTTAGACATTCCCCTGGTGACCAACAAACTGGGCCGCAGTGTGTTGTATATCACCTCAGCCAGGGGGGAAATGAGGTGGCCTGTCGAAGGCTGCATCTCAGTAGTCCCTTTCCCTTCATCTGCACAGATCTGAGAGAGACAAGATGGGTTTAAATAATATTAATAGATGCCTGTTGTGATTCGGCATCCACCTGTCTAGTTATTTCAGTGCAGACAAAGGATAAGAGACCAGGAGGTGAAGCCATTTGACATTGTTAAGATACACCCTAACCCTAACCCTAACCCTAACCCTGGGTTGTGGCCAAGGAAGACATTAAGGTTTAACATGGGGACCCAAGCACAGCCTGAGCTGATGGGTCTTCATCAAAACATCTCTCCTATGGTTACACCATCTGACGGTTACATCAGAGAGGTAAAAATACAACAAAACTAACATGTTTACCCCACAGGTATTCCTGACACACAGTAGCAATCATCAGCAATTGTCAGTCCATTTGCACCTCAGGGAATGTCAAGAACGCAACAAGATATGTGTTGATGTACACCCGTGCTGCGTTATGTTATGTGCATATGGCTGGACTCTGCTTTAAACCATAATTGATGCATGCATGTAAACGGTAAAGTACCTGGTGTGGTCAAACCATAGGCATATACTTAGGAAGGAGAGAGAACAGCAGGTAATGTTCACAGAGGTAATTGCTAGGAAGGAGCAAGCAAACAGTCTTTGATGACATCCTGAATGCTGGTAGGGAGCGAACCAGTCACGGGATGTCACGAGAACAGAAATGTGGAAAAACCTTCTCTTGGTCTAAAGAGAACAATATTTTATAGATATAGATATAGATATAGATGTAGATATATATATATATATATATATATATATATATATATAGAGAGAGAGAGAGAGAGATATATAGATAAATATATGAATAAAAATGCTCGAGGAGAATGGTACTTATAATAAAGCGCTAAAGGTTGAATAAATGTTAAAATTAGAAAACATGACAGGAGGCGGAGCTTCAGTTACAGTCAGAATATCTGTTTATTTTCCGATGGACAGTTTACAAGATAATGCGGTGCTGCGTTACTACTTTATGATCGCTTCATTAAAAATAAATAAACACACACACACACACACACACACACACACACACATACACAGAGAAGACATGGGGGTCAGGTCTACACACACACACACGCACACACACACAGAAGACATGGGGGTCAGGTCTACACACACACACACACACACACACACACAGAAGACATGAGGGTCAGGTCTACACACACACACACACACACACACACACACACACACACACACACAGAAGACATGAGGGGCAGGTCTACACACACAGAGAAGACATGGGGGTCAGGTCTACACACACACACCCTTACACACACACACACACACACAGAGAAGACATGGGGGTCAGGTCTACACACACAGAGACCCTGTTCCAATACCTGGAAAATGCATCCTTCCTTCCTCCCTTACTTGACAATCAGTGATCTGCATGTGACTGGAACCCTAACCCTAACCTCTCTGAACCGTGCTTCCACCGGCACTCAGCAGCCCACCGTCGGGACCCCTAAAGCAGCGGCCCTCCGCTACACTGTCACCTGTCCAACCTTCTCAGACCTGTGGCTACTTCAGCGAAGGGAGGAAGGAGGGATGTTTCATCTGGATATCTGAACAGGGCCAGAGATGTGGGAGAGGGTCTACTGGGTCTAGTGACTGACCCTTTCCCTCTGGTCAGGAATGTGGACAATAGTGATTTATCTGTGACACCTGATCGGCTCCCAGCCGAGAGGAGAGGCGGGAGGAGGAAGTGGAGGAGGAGAGGAGAGCAGGGTCAGACGGACCTCGTGAGGTGGAGAGGGACAGCTCTACTCAGGAGCTATGGACGTCTGGTCATCACTATCTGGCCTCCCTAGCAAGACTGGATCCAACTGCATCCATCCAGGCCAGGGGCCATCCAGGCCAGGGGCCATAGAGGCCAGGGGCCGTCCAGGCCAGGGGCCATAGAGGCCAGGGGCCGTCCAGGCCAGGGGCCATAGAGGCCAGGGGCCATCCAGGCCAGGGGCCATAGAGGCCAGGGGCCGTCCAGGCCAGGGGCCATAGAGGCCAGGGGCCGTCCAGGCCAGGGGCCATAGAGGCCAGGGGCCGTCCAGGACACGACCACGTCCAAATTCTCTTCAATGGCTCTTTTTCCTCTCATACATGATAGCTGATGGCTAAAGGGGTTGGCAGGGTTCAACTGACGCTTTAAGCGATCAAAGTCGTTGACCACGAGACCAGGCGGCAGTTTTCCATTTTCTCAGGTTTCTGTTCTAAACCCCCTGAGATTCAGGAGCTCAGTCCTGGGAGTGATTCTGGATGTGTAGATGTGGACAGAGAACAATCAAAAAAGGTTGACAATGGGAACAACATGATACAGAACACAGATATTGAAGCAGGGGGGCCCCAGTCTAGGAGATCCATTTTGGAAAGAGAAGTGTTTCTTATCAAACTACCCCGTGCGCACGACAACTTGTCATCGTCCTACCAAACAAGGCAAAGTGTTGGTGTGGTGTTGCTGAATGTAGAAACGGTAAGACACCCAGACTACCGAATGGTGGGTGAGAACCATGAACCCACTGGTGGGGTGGAGCTTATTCCTAGTGGATCATTAGACTGGGTGGTAGCCAGGAACATCGGCAGACGTGGAGGGACACTGGAGCATTCATACACAAAACTATTGTAGACACATGTACATACAGTACACACACAAAAGTAGAAAATGTATAAAGCAAAATAATATATTTAGATATTTATACATTATGCATAATCAAATGCAGCTGCATTCATGGAGGTAGATAGCAAAGTTTTAAGAGGTAAAAAGGCATATAGACATTGTTGTGCTTTGGAGGAGAAAGGGTACATATCCTTGTGGCTGTAGTATATAGGTATATATATAGGTATATATATAGGTATATATATAGGTATGTGTATAAATATGTAGGTATATATGTGTGTGTTTCTGTGTGCTTATTAGAAAGAGTGTATCCAGTATATGAGGTCAGAGAGAAAAGTGGCAGGAAACTGCTGATCTCCATGAGTCACCCCTCCAGTAACCTGTGATGGAGGGGTCCGGGTCGGCTGGCTGGGTTCCCATTGGTTGAGCAGGAGCTGTTGGGGGCAACCATGTCCCTGCGTAGGGTGGTTTGGCATGGCGGCTCACACAAACAGTACAGAGTAGGGGGGACACCGACAGCCCTCAGACGAAGACTCCCGCACCCAGGTGCCATGACAACCAGGGACTGACGCTGCCGTCCAGAATGTTCTGGAAACATAATCAGGTATGTGACTATCAAAACTATCATATTGCAGATATACTGTATATGACAGGTAATAATATAATAATAATAATATATGCCATTTAGCTGACACTTTTATCCAAAGAGACTTACATTGCAGTGAGTGCATACGTTTCAGTATATATGGTCCCAGCAGGAATCAAACCCACAACCTAAGCGTTGTTAGCGCCATGCTCTACCAACTGAGCCACAGAGGCTCAGGTAATGCAGGTAATGCAGGTAATGTGTATGCCCTCAATAGAGGGAAATGTCTGTCACATTTGTCAGGTGTAAGACAGATATATTGTCAGGTATAAGACAGATATATTGTCAGGTGTAAGACAGGTATATTGTCAGGTGTAAGACAGATATATTGTCAGGTGTGTGACTCACCTGGTGCTTTGTATGCCGTCCCCGCCGCAGCGGTCTGTGGTTGCCATGGCGTCACTCTGGCACTCAGTACAGATGAGCCTCTCCCTGACCAGCTGGGCGCTCCACAGACTGAGCTTACACGCTGCACTGGCCTGCTTCACCCGCAGGTACACACAGTAACTACAGAGAGAGAGAGGGAGGGAAAGAGGGAGAGGGTTACCCAAACACAGTAACTACAGAGAGAGAGAGAGAGAGAGAGAGAGAGAGAGGGAGAGGGAGGGAAAGGGTTACCCAAACACAGTAACTAGAGAGAGAGAGAGAGAGAGAGAGAGAGGGAGAGAGAGAGAGGGAGAGAGAGAGAGTTACCCAAACCCAGTAACTACAGAGAGACAGAGAGAGAGAGAGAGAGAGAGAGGGAGAGAGAGAGAGTTACCCAAACACAGTAACTAGAGAGAGAGAGAGAGAGAGAGAGAGAGGGAGAGAGAGAGAGTTACCCAAACACAGTAACTAGAGAGAGAGAGAGAGAGAGAGAGAGGGAGAGGGAGAGAGTTACCCAAACACAGTAACTACAGAGAGAGAGAGAGAGAGAGAGAGAGAGAGAGAGAGAGAGAGAGAGAGAGAGAGAGAGAGAGAGAGAGAGAGGAGAGAGTTACCCAAACACAGTAACTACAGAGAGAGAGGGAGAGAGAGAGAGAGAGAGGGAGAGAGGGAGAGAGTTACCCAAACACAGTAACTACAGAGAGACAGAGAGAGAGAGAGAGAGAGAGAAGGGGAGACAGGCAGACAGAGAACGGGAGACAGGCAGACAGAAGGGGAGACAGGCAGACAGACCGGAGCTGGTCATTCTTAAAGCCTTGATAAAACCCATAAAGCAGCTCTATGCTCGGGGACCTCATCTGCAAGACACTGACTCAGGAACGTGATGTTTTACAAACAGCCCTTCACTCTCCTAGCCAAAACACACAGCTGGTCCCTTAGATTACAGAAGGAAACCAAGCCGCTATCCTGTCTGTCTGGGTCAGAACCAAACGCCCACCCAGCCTCCCACTAAAGGTTCATCTTGTCCTTTTGGGCCCAGGCAAAATGGCAGGGTGAGTCTATTATGTGCCTTCAGGACCTCCTCCTGGACCCATCCAGTAGGACTTAGTCGCTCAGTGTTTCCACATTAGATGTTGTTTTGTCTCTGTCTCCCTCAGTTGTGACTAAGCAGCATCCAGAACAGAATGTTTTGTGCAGTGAAACATGAACCCTACTACCAAAAGGCCACTCTGGGGTGATTCTGAACCCCCCCCCCCCACACACACACACTCTCTCACACACACTCTCTCACACACACACACAAGATTTCCCTAACGTCTTTTCTTTTTCTTTCTTCCTTTCATTAGGTTTTAGCTTGTTCATGCAGAACCTAATCTAAAACCCAGTCCTCCCCTGAGGAACATCCCACACACAGTGATGGCAATCACACACACACACACACACACACACACACACACACACACACACACACAAATTGCTTCTAAATTGCACAGAATGTTTTAGTTTCAAACACAATTCATCCCAGTTGTGCATAACACTTTTACGACACAATGAAAAGTAAAGTACATCTCTTGTGTTTAATGAGTAATGTAAAAGAGGATTGAGAGAGAAGACCCAGTCATGCAGGATTAGTCCATCCCTTTAATCACAGATGAGAATACAGTTGACCTGGTCACAGAGATTAGGGGGGTGGGGTGGTTGAGAATGATTTCACACCCCCCAGTCCAGATTAACACCATTACAGCGTCTAATTTCCTGGGTCACCGTCTAGAACACAGGTGGGAATGTGTCGCTACTCCAGATGTGTGTGTGTGTGTGTGTGTGTGTGTGTGTGTGTGTGTGTGTGTGTGCGTGTGTGTGTGTGTGTGTGTGTGTGTGTGTGTGTGTGTGTGTGTGTGAAATCACAGTAAAACTCATGTCATCCAGGGCTAATGGATCCCGTTTGTGTGAGTAATGCTACAGTCCTCCGATGCTTCAGTCAAAACAAAGATATCCGATGTCAATTTCAATCTGGTTGAGAGGCTCTTCACTCTCATCTCAGGAAACGAGGCTTGATTTGCGTTCCCTGGGGTCTGATTGCGTTCCCTGGGGTCTGATTGCTCCAGTGTAAAGCCCATCTGCAATCAGCTCGGATCAAAGATTGTTCACCTCTCAGATTACTGGGACGTATTGACTGAGCTCGTCAGCTCATCAGGCAAATATTCAATGACAGGGTCTTGTCTTTGACAGCCAAAACTATTTCACGCCTTGGTTTGCATGTCAAGGAAACCTTGGCTGGGTCACCCCCTTTCTAGTCCAGGGTTATTCTTAAGAAGGCTTTTGAAACAGAGTCAAAACTACAAAGGAGACAAATTGATACCAGCTAGACAATTTGGAGAGCATTCCGTTGAGGTGTTCCAGTTGACTTGGATAAGGCAACCTCTCATGGTCTGCTTGAAAGATAGGCAGGAACACTTCAGACCTGGGAAGCCAACTAGCCAAAAGGTTCAGTGACAGTTTATTGGACGCATCTCAACAGTCTGATGCTGCCCTCCCTCCTCTCCTCATCTCCTTTCCTTAATCCACTATGATGTGAAATAACTAGACTGGTGAAACCTGATTGCAAGTAGGTATCAACAGGCATTCACCATATTGTTTACACCTATCCTATGTTATATTCTATATGTCAGTGCAGATGAAGGAAAGGAGACAAGGAGAGGAAACCATTTCAAACCCCGATTGAGATGCAACCTTTGGTGCTTGTAAGGATCCTACCTGGGCTTCTCTTCCTTCATCAGCATGTGCGGTCGTCTCCAGGGGTCCTTGAAGTTCCTCTTGAATGAGTCAGGCAGGATTTTGGCCACCTCTGAGAAGGGAAGGGGCAACAAATAAACCTGCTCATCTGAACTTCAAGAACCATAAGAGAACATCCATGGAAAACACACACACACACACACACACACACACACACACACACACACACACACACACACACACACGGTTGAGCTGTGGAACTCATTGTCTGTAATGGACTACTTGCTGCAAAACTATTTTCCCATTGGGGATAATTAAGACCCTCTTTGTGGTGTTTATGATTTACATATTCAATGTGTTGTCAGGTCATTTAAAAGTGAGAAATTAACAGCCAAATTAACAGGTTCAGCCATTTACAATGACACATGCTTTAATTAACTTTACTGAAGTCTGATGTTTTATTACCAGGACAGTTATTCGAGTGCCAAATCCCAGACGTGGATCTGAAACAGTGCAGCTGTTGAAGATAAAGCTTTTGAACACATGAACATGTGCACACACGCGCACACGCATACACACACACACACACACACACACACACACACACACACGTACACGCAATACACACACGCATACACACACACACACACACACACACGCAATACACACACGCAATACACACACACACGCATACACACACACACAGACACACACAGACAGACACACACAGACACACACACACCTTACCTTTGGCGGAGCTGCAGATGGAGTTGTGTCCAAAGCATCCTCTGCGTTGTTTGAGGTCGGGGCAGGGTGTGCCACCGTTTCTAGGGGGAATGGTTACTAGGCGACCCCTCTCAGTGCTGCCCACCCCACATGGCGACGTACAGGGGGACCAGGGACCCCAGGAGCCCACCACACAGTCAATGGCTGCTGGGGAGAGAGAGACAGACAGATCAGCAGAGGGATGGAGAGAGAGAGAGAGAGAGAGAGAGAGACAGAGAGAGATCAGAATCTGTGGAGGAGCGGAGGGGAGAGAGAGATCAGGAGAGGGGGTAACAACACCCCAACCAGAATTCAAACTTAAAAACACAAGCTCCCTCTTCCTACGACACAGCCAAACACGCATACGCATTCACACACACACACACACAGACACACACACGCAGACACACACACACACACACACACACACACACACACACATGCACACACGCAGACAAACACACGTAGAGGGGAAGGAAGTTCAGTACAAGAAAGCGTGACCGAAGTGCTAATTATGACCTTAGATAAAGGCCAGTAGTACAGGAAATGATAATCTTTGCAAAGCTCTCTCTCTCTCTCACACACACACACACACACAAAATAAGGGCAATGCTTGGAGCAATTTCCTCCATAACACAGCTGCCTTTCACATGTCTCACACACACTTGGCATGTATACACACAGACGCAGACACACACAGGTTCAGCCCACTGTGTGTGTTGTGGAGACACCTGGAGACCTGTCTAAGCCCTCCTGGGTGTGGGGGGTCATTTGAAGTTGGAACACACACGAGAGGGAAGGGCGTCAGCTGCTGAAGGGGGTACGTGAACCACCATTGGACGTTACCCACCATCTTGGGTAATGTTTACAAAGCAAGACATGTCCAGATCTGTGGCAAGCAGTGTACAGTTTCTCTTTAAAAATGTTTTGAATGTGAACCAGGAGAAATAGTTTCACAGCTTGCTATTACCAATCGTTCTCTGCGTTCACGTGTGAACTTGTGCAACTACAAATTGTGGGTTTACCGTCGGTAAAGGAAGGAGAGAAACAGAGGGAGGAGAGAGAGAGAGAAAGGCATGAAGAAAAACAAGTTAATGGGCATGAAGAGAACACCGTCACCATGACTGACAGCGTGATCCCACATCATGGACGGATCTCAACCCTGTGATGCTCGGAGACGTCTGAAGCCACCTCCTAATCTGTGGCCCATTAGTCTAGAGGGGTTCACATTTGTGACAGA
>NC_139661.1:22855172-22860172 GCF_951799395.1 Argentina silus
AATAGTAATAATGTAAATCACACACACACACACACACGCGCACACGCACGCGCACACGCACACACACACACACACACACACACACACACACACACACACACACACACACACACACACACACACACACACACACAGATCCCCCTCCCTGTATCAACATTGAGATCCTGCCTGAGGTTGAACTGCCTGGCAGCTTTGCTCCGCCTGGCTGAGTCTGTCTGTCCACTGTACAGACAGGCTCTACCCTTTCACTCACTCACACACACACACACACACACACACACAGATACACACACATACATACACACACACACAGACGCACACACACACACACACACACACACACAGACGCACACACACACACACACACACACAGACGCGCACACACACACACACACACACACACACACATACACAAACACAAACACAAATGCACACACACGCGCGCGAGAAAACAAATGAGAAAGAGAGACAGAGAGAGAAGCAGAGAGAAATAGATGATGCTAGAATAGAGATGCTAAACCAGAGGTGTGCGTGCGTGCGTGCGTGCGTGCGTGCGTGCGTGCGTGCGTGCAGGGAGGTAAATGTCATCCCTATGAAAGAATAACATCATTCCACAGGAGAGCAGTGTAGCATTTGTGCCTTGCATTGTGGGTAATGGACTACAATAATTGGTGCTGTCTGGTTGGTGGTTTTATGGCCATAGTGTGGATGAGTGATTGGAGGAGCCAATTAGAACCGTGGGGGAGGAGGGGGGGGGGGGGGGGTAGTGACATACCTGACAGCTGATTTGGGTATGGATCCGTACACCAGAGAGCTGAGTCCTCTGTAGAGACCCCTCACACCGTGACCTTGGACTGTCTGCTTCACACAGTCACCTGTGAAAAATACAATCCACACAGCACTGAACACAAATATAGAGGGACAGACACACACACAACAACATTAAAACCACATTCTGAATACACAAATATTGTATGAGACACGACTTCAACCATATCAAACGTACAGCCGATTGGTCTGCTGAAACAGGATTGAAAATGCAACATCTGCCTGCAGGCTCATTAGGAAGGTCTCAGATCCTCAGAGCTCCAGCCAAGAGAAACCAGACAGACTGTACGTGTGTGTGTGTGTGTGTGTGTGTGTGTGTGTGTGTGTCTGTGTCTGTTTATAGTCATACAAACAAGCAGGGTGACAGCCTGCCAGAATCACTAATGCACCTGAGGATGATGGGTAATTAGATAATTAGGTCCAGGGAGAGAGAGAGAGCGACAGACACAGAGACAGAGACACAGACACAGACACAGACACAGAGACAGACAGAGAGAGAGAGAGAGAGACAGACACAGAGAGAGAGAGAGAGAGACAGAGACAGAGACAGAGAGACAGAGAGACAGAGAGAGACAGACACAGAGAGAGACAGACACAGAGACACAGAGACACAGACACAGAGAGACAGAGAGAGACAGACACAGAGAGAGACAGACACAGAGAGAGACAGAGAGAGACAGACACAGAGAGAGACAGAGAGAGACAGACACAGAGACAGACAGAGAGAGACAGAGAGAGAGAGAGACAGAGAGAGAGAGAGAGAGAACATTGGACACACTCACCGATGCCCCTGAATTTGGGTGGGTTGGCCTTCTCGTCCAGCTGTAGTTGGGTCTTCACATACTCTGTAGGAAAGGTGATACAGATCTCTATTCCCCCTGCGATGCCACCTGGAAAAGACAGACTGAATGTCAGCTGTTATGTGAGCTGTTAACTCCCCAGCATCGTGTGGAGATGGGGGGATGTTCGGACAGACAGACAGACGGACAGACAGGCAGACAGACAGACATATTTTTTTTTTTTCGTCTCATAATCAGCCATTCTGCTTTCAGCCACACTCAATGACATACAGTACAGTGTGTCTGCCTTTCTATGAATCACAGGGAGGATCCATTAGATCATGGACCATTAGAATGACTCTAAATATGTCTGTCCTCCAGAAACGTTAAAAGCATCGGCACCGTGAGAGGAATGGTAATGGACTGAACCAAGATAAAAACAGCCAGTTCCTCTATGAGTGGATGTTCAGCTCATGCTCTGTTTCAGAAACAGGGGCTCATGCTGGAACAGTGAGTTACTGCTTATTGATTGTATGGAGATGAATATATATATATATATATACACATATATATGTGAACCATTGTATATATTGGGCTTCATGACAGTGGTGATTGAGATTTCTATTTAAAACGTGAATGAATGAATGAATGAATGAATGAATGAATGATGATGGGGATAAGTGTAGCACAATACAGATGAGTCACTTGGGAAGGAGGGGAGGGAGAGGGGATGGGGTGAAGGAGGGAGATGGAGGAGAGAGGGAGGGAGGGAGGGAGGGAGGGAGGGAGGGAGTCTGACGTTAATTAAATTATCTGCTCTGCCTAGAGGGCGGGGCTCCATTAACCAAGGCCAAGACTGTCCATTAGCTCGATGGCACGCATGCAGGCGTCCTCTGTTAGAGCCGTTTAGAGGAGCGGCTCCATTCCAAGCCTGTAAAATACTGAAAGTGTCCAGAAGTCATCCAGCTATTTGACACGCTGGCAGAGCAGTAGACCATCACACTGCTGCTGCTGCACGCTAATCATCTCTACAGCACCCAGTGTTACAGCATTCTCAGAGCTGATAGCAGATATATTTAACCCATGACACCTACTGTAGATATGGAGGGAATTTAAGTAAACGGTTGCTGTACAAGTGAATATGTAGATGTTGTAACTAAAGCATATTGTCACACCAGGAGGAATATCTGTGTAGTTGCTGCTGGAATGCAACTGTTTTTCTCCCCAGCCAGGTTCTGGGTGTTCAGGACCTTTTTAAAAGTTTGTGATCTTCATGTGATCCACACGCACTCACGCGCACACACACACACACACACACACACACACACACACACACACACACACACACACACACACACACCCATTTCACCAGCCGCCTCTAATTCCTCTAATCCTAGTAGAGTAATAAGTAAGTTAGCATAAGAGCCCAGTCACGGGGTGAGGAACAGCCTTCCCCAGTCCCGCTGCGCCAGGCTGAATGGGTCAGGACGTCTACAACAGCCCTCATTCATCCACCTCCTCTCCCAGGACATCTGAAACCGTGCAGTGAATCACTCACTGACACACAGAAAGTTGAGGTACAAGAGCCTATTTGCCACATACACATGCACACACACACGCATGCACGTGCGCACACAGGCCACGTACACACACACACACGCAGGCACGGACACATGCATGCACGTACACACACACACACACACACACACACACACACACACAGGCACGTGCGCACACAGGCACATACACACACACACACACACACACACACACACACACACACACACACACACACACACACACACACACACACACACACACACACAACATTCAGAGAGTAGGCTCTACTACCTCTACAGATAAATGGGCAGAGAGAGAGTGACCATTAATCTTTATTTACAATACCCTCCTCACCCACTCCCTCTCTGCTCTCCCTCTCCCCCTCTCTCTCCCCCTCTCTCTCTCTCTCTCTCTCTCTCTCTCTCTCCCTCTCCCTCTCTCTCACCTCTATTATATCACTGCTCAACCAGACTAACCAGAAACACAGTACATCATTCATCAGATTGGAGACTCTTCCTCTCTCTCGTTCTTTCGTTCACCCCTTCTCTCCTCCCTCCCATCCCTCTTCCTCCCCCTCTCCCCTCTCCCCTAGCCTCCTCCCCCTCTCCCCTCGCCTCCTCCACCTCTCTGTGACAGGTCAGAAAATCAATGTGTTCACTTTCGGCTCTGACACGTGTTATTACCAGAAATGAATGTAGCCAGAAACCTGACAACCTTTGCCAAGAGAATTGGTATCAGGGACACTTTTCTACAGTGACAAAATGGCTATCAAAAACAGTACTGCATGGAAGAAATATAAGTAAATGATGCTCAAGGAACAAGAATTACCATTACTCATAGGAGCTTATACCCTATCCATATTGAACATGTGAAGGTGTGTGTCTCCTTACATGAAGATATATACATGAAGATATATATACATATATAACTGCAATTGAATATCTTCCCAAACTAAGCAATACACTCCCTCTGCAAAGACTCCTTGTCTCTGTCTCCTTCTCTCTCTCTCTCTCACTCTCTCTCTCACACACACACACACACACACACAAACACACACACACACACACAAACACACACAAAGCAGATTTATAGTTTAATCAACACCCTTCAGACGTCACAGCTGGGCCCCTGCTCGTGTCAGAAAGACACACACACACATCAACCAAGATACTGGTCTTGCATCCCCCTGCAGACCCTTCACTCAAAATCTGGAAATCTTTCTTTGCTAGAATAGAGACAGAGAGACAGAGAGACAGAGAGACAGAGAGAGAGACAGAGAGAGAGAGAGAGAGAGAGAGAGAGAGACTTTTGAAGTGCAGTCTGTCCGCCCACTGAGACTCAAGCTGTGGGCACATCTGGTCCACAAAGAAACTTCCTGTTTATCATACCTGGCAGGTTATAATCACGTCAAAAATAAAGAAATGAACCCCCACAACCGCCGTGCTCTCATCCATGAACCAGTGTGGGTGGAAACGCTATCTGACTAATAAAGAAAAGCACTTGGGAGCTTGTAACAGTTATGCTGGTTTATACTGTTTACTTTAAAGTGTTTACTCAACCACCTGGCCGTCCGTCCAGTTACTCTGCAGGCCTACATATTACACCTGACGTTTATTACGGAGACAGAAACCAAACTTTATGGACCAAGAGACGATAATAAGCAAGGACCATGACAGAACTACAGCACCAGTCAAACGTTTGGACACACCTTCTCCTTCAATGGTTTTTCTTTATTTTTTTATTATTTTCTACATTGTAGATTAATATTGAAGACATCAAAACTATGAAGGAACACATATGGAATTATGTAGTCAGCAAAAAAGTGTTAAACAA
>NC_139661.1:22865172-22895172 GCF_951799395.1 Argentina silus
AACCAACCGACCAGCCAATGAACATTGTACATCAACTGACACATCACTCACATCTGCAGGTAAGCAGACAAGTGAAAGTGGAATGATCGGAAACAATGTTGCACTTTATTGCACGGGGCTATTGCGCTCTCTACAAGAGTAAGGAACGAAATGCTTCATATCCAGAAATGTCCAGTCAGCTGTTGCCGTTGCATTTGTAAAGCCTTCAACAAAAAATATCGAGAAACTTACCTGCTAAAATCGCCTTGCCCGGATGAGTTAGTTTCGCTTTTCCTCCGGGTGCTGCCGCCGCCAGACACCTTGGTCTGTGAAAAGGGCTGACGAATTTGGTGTTTCCTTGCATTTTTTATTATAGAATTAAGATCTATTAAGCTGTTAAAGTAAGTCTATAAAAGTACTCTTTTTATCTTCACAAGTAAAATGATTACGCTCAATGCATAAGCCACGTGTGAGGAGGGCTGATCAGTTTTGCTGTGATGCTGATCATTGATAGGGTGTCTAACCTATAGACCTCCTCTGTGTCCTCAGTGGAGAGCAGCCAAGAAGGGATGAAGCTGTGGGATAAAGGCACGGCTATCCTGAAGCAGAGAGAGGAGAGACGGGCCAGTTTTGTTCCACACCAGGAGAAGGGCGGGGCTCTTTCTCTCTCTCTCTCTCTCTCTCGCTCTTTCTCTTTCTCGCTCTCTCGGTTCACGTAAAAGCGTCAACGTCCTCACACTCAAAACTCGATGTGAGATCCGATTTGCGAAAGAGATGTAAATGAAAGTCGCTCAATATGATCCGATAGCATCGTACCATACCACGTCTCTCATTGAGGGATGTGGACAAAGGCGCCTCAGTCCCTAACGCTATCAATCAAATCGTTCCCCCCAGTGACATCCCCTTGTATCCTTGGTTACATCCAGAATAGGATATTTCTGTTCTATTACAGCCTATTCAAAAAGAAATTGAAATATTGATCACAATAATTGTTTTATTTTTCATAGTTTAAGTCATTTCTACCCAACCAAATCCCCAAATTAGTTACTTTGAAAATATTTAGTTTGTAGTGATATTCTCTCTCTCTAACACCTAGAACAAGTTATACAAAAAAAACAGATGCATATATTAAGCTGGATTCCAGCTCATATCAGAACAGGTGTTGATCATTTCTCTCTTCCTTGTACCTGGGAACAGGACACTCCCGAGTGCAGCAGGAGGAGGCTCCAGTGATCCAGGGGCAGTTGTGCTCATCAGCTTGGACAGGTGAGCCTGTGACAGCCTGTTTCTGCTCTAACCAACTCGTCTTGCCAGACTTTGCAGTAGTGTACAGTATATCTATACGCCATTTAGCTGACGCTTTTATCCAAAGCGACTTACATTGCAGTGAGTGCATACATTTCAGTATATATGGTCCCAGCGGGAATCAAACCCACAACCTAAGCGTTGTTAGCGCCGTGCTCTACCAGCTGAGCCACAGAGGACCACAGTAGCTTCCCTCTCCCTGTCTCCTCTCCTTCACCTGAGACGGCCTCCCAGATCTGGGTCTGGACGGGTCGTAGGACACTTCTGATCAATCCAATTACCTCACACATTCTGTGTTATTAGTTCAGTCCAGATAAAGGAGAGGTAAGTTTTTGCTGTTTTATACGGTGCATCTTCCTCTGCTGTATTAGGGTGGTCGACTTCCACTGACTCAAACACGTCTGTTCTCTCCACACCATCGCTTAGAGTCACGTCAAATAATAACTACAGCCAGACGATGCGTGTAAACTTTATTCATCCTTCAGAAAGCATGACTTGTGCAGATAGGGGAGTGCTTGTACACAGACTGTGTTTTCCCTACGAATCCCAAATCCAACATTCATACAACGTTGGGGTCACAGCTCAGGGTCCAGTGAAGAAGAATCAGAGGACAGATTTACCCATAATCCCTGGTGTTTTCCAAAACATTCTAAAACGGCTGCTTCAACAGGAAGTACAGTAAACACCCCCCTACATCATCACTTCTGCAAGCAATCGTGCCGAGGAGCTTCAGTGTTCTCTTCTCTTTTTGTATTTTGTCTTTTTCTTATAAAAGTCATTATAATGCTTAGGACTACGACAACACACTATAGACAATAGATACGGTATGGTTTCTCATAATATTGGACTTTCTTTGATTAGTTACGTATCTCAACATATCATCTTAAATTATACACTGTTATTGGTACATTAATGAATACTTTAAACCACTGGCACAGGGATGTTAGTTATATTCCCTAGTACATTTTTATTCTTAATCTGTGTGATATCGGAGTTTCTTCACCATTCTATCAGTTGATGTCAGAAGTGAGACAGCAAAGGCTTCAAAATACATTGTTTAGTTTTGACGTAACAGGTAATACTTATATTATGTGTAACATGGAAATTGTGCTCCTGGTTGCATTGTTACAGCATTATAATTTGGCAGCACATGCAGACAAGAGCACATCGCAGGATTTTTTTTTTGTGTTTTTTTAAATTTCACATGTCCTTAGTGACCAACACCACCATCATCATCATCATCATCATCAAACTCCAGAATCCAGTACCATTAATTGCAAGTTGACCACCAGCATCTGTTTGGACATGGTTATTATGGGTTAAGACAGAGAGGAGGATCAAACCAAGCTCCTGTGGAGAACATCTGTGTTGTCAACAGATCTCTTCATGCTGTAGAGACCATCCATACAGTACACTGGAACCTCAGTAAGTAGTGTTCTTAGTCCATAGGGGGGCCATCAGAAACGTGGCCTCTAAAACACTTGGTACCTGTTTTAATGGGGAAAAACAAAAACTCTATTGCACAGAAACAGTCTCTTAAACAAAGCATGAGATAGTCATGACAAAACCGTGAACAATGACCCCAGGTTTGACACCTCCTCCGGTATAAGGCCTTAGCAGTGCCCCCCCCCCCCCCACGACTCCTCAGGAACAAAGTCTCCTCATCATCATCTTCATCATCATCAGTGCTGTATTTCATCTCTAGAAAGACAATAGTCATTTTAAAAAGCTGCTCTATGGTTAACAGAGTCTATATGGAACAGTAGTAGAATACTTGGACAGAGGGAGGTACCGTAGCTGTACTGCATGTCATCTTGGTTTGAGGGTGTTAGTTATTTTCTCTAGGAGCTAAGAGCTTCATGCTGTGCGGTGGCAGGCGGGGTTCTTCAGCCTCATTGGGTGGCGTCCATTAGCCTTGTTGTCTTCGTTGAAGAGGAATTAGGTTGGGGGGGTGGGGGGGGGTGGAGAGTAGATGTCTTTACGGGTGGGAGGAGAGGTATGGTGTGGTGGTGGTGGTGGTGGGGGGGGGAGGGGTATTATCCTTTGTCCTCTGGAGTAGGCAGAGAGAGGGGCAGGGATCTGTCAGGGTGGCGGTCTCTGGGAAGAAAGGTGGGAGTGGCGGGGGGGGCTTCAGGGCATAGATGGGCGGGGTGGGACGCAGAGCAACAGTGCTTCAGGTTCATGTTCAGGGTGTGTGTGAGGGGGTTGGGGTGTGGGGGGGGTATTGGGACCCCCCAGGGCAGGTCCTACAGGCCTACATGGTGTAGCCGTAGGGGGCCTGGGTGGGGTAGCCCGGGGCAGCATAGCTGTAGCCTGGGTAGCCCGGCTGGGGGGCCACCGGAGCAGCACCCGCTGTCAACATCAGCTGCTGACCTGTACACACACACACACACACACACACACACACACACACACACACACACACACACACACACACACACACACACACACACACATACATACATATACACACACACACACACACACACACACACACACGTACACGTACGTATACACACACACACACACACACACACGTACACGTACGTATACACACACACACACAGATATATATATACACACACGTTACTTCTGGCCTATGAAAAAACACATTTCACAAAATATTGTTTTCATTTCATCATAGTGAACTCGTCGGGTTTCTTTTGTTGTATGTACATTCTCTGAGAAACCTACCAAACACGATGGGGTTGGGCTCTGTGACCTCCTCCTCCGTCTTCCTTTGGCTTTCAGACTCCTCCAGTTTGTCCACCTTGAGGAGAGAGACAGTGGTCAGAAACCAGTTCGCCAACACACCCAACAGGCGGGCTCTCTCTCATACAAAAGTGAGGGGTATTTTCTGTGCTTTTAACTGCAAACAATGATGACATTTATTTCCTGGTGGCCATAGAATACTTCTAACTTTCACCACAAGGGGAGCTATAGTGCAGTGGGTTTAATTTGAAGACCATCAAGGTAAATGTGGACCCCTTTGACAGTCTATTCATATTACTCTATACCGTACACCGATCATATCATACACACGATCCAGTACATCCACCATACTACACACTCTGTACACTATGCAGTATACCCATCACACCATACATACATACATACATACATACATACATACATACATAGTGCACCTATGTCTACAGTGAGGAAGTCTTGCAGAGAAGATGCCATGCATGCAGGTTTTGTGAGTAACTCTTCGACAGCTTTCTGTACAGGTGAGGATCTTTACTCTACTCTAGAAGCAGGACTCTATAAAGAGCATTTTGCTGCGTATTCTGTCGAGGGAAAGCTCAGCCCATGCCAAGATGCTGACACTCCATTTTTCAACCCATCCTCGCATCTCAATTATAAAAACATTTTAAAATCAGAATTCACACATGCTTCTGGCACAGGAGGCTCCTGCTTTCGGTGCTCCTATTGAAAACCGCCATCAGCCCCTCTAAAGCAGTCTTATTAAACATTTTTTTTGGGGTTTAAAGCATGCTTCTCTTTATTAGACCTGGGAACACAAGTGCAAACCATGACCAGCAGCTAGGCAGCAGTGTTGCTAACCTACCCCAGGCTAACCTACCCCAGGCGTGTGGTGTCGGAGCTGAGGTAAATGTTGGTTTAATGTTGCTAGCTAAAGGTGCAGGGATAGTTTCAGGCAATGCGCTTTCGTGTCGAAAACAGCTAAACAAACATAAAACAAGCCAGGTTTCTGATGTATTTAAGAGAAGTAGAGACTCTATTGGTTGAACTGAAGTCATGAGAATTATCCAAATTTGTATTTTTTTGCCATTTAGAATTTTGTGCTTCTGAACAATAACTGTAAAGATGTGTTTGTTGTTTGTTTACAAAAAAAATCACAATGTCATAAATACAAAATAAACTAACAACCGAGTGTGAATGTTAAGAAACAATAATCAAGTAATCTAGACTGGAGTAATGAAAGTATATAAAGGAAACCTCCTCTGATAATTACAATGTGGGATATTACAATAAACATATTGGGCTCTATATGGGGGACAGAGGGCTGTCTCTTGTGTATCAAGGCTGTAGGTAGGACATGTCTGGCATCACATGGTACTGTCTGCTAGGTGTTAATGTCAATATTACTACTCCTACACAAGTAGGACTAAACAGAAGATCGCAATTCCAGTCGTCAAGGGCTACAGTGACTACTGTTCCTTCCCCAGTGTTTTATTCAACCAAGCAAGTGAACAGACTATCGAGAGAGAGAGAGAGAGAGAGAGAGAGGGGGGGGGGGGGGGTAGAAAGTGCTTCCCTTGAGGACTGGTGGTGCAGACCTCTGATGTGTAGGATTACCATGTTAGACCTTTCTACCATGAGCAAGCAGTCTGGGCCGGGGTGCATCTCAGCAGTTTGGCTACTTCTCCTCATCCCCTTTCCTCATCCCCTCTCCTTCATTTGCATTGATCTGAGAGCATATGATAGATCAAATTAAAGTCTTTGGCAGTCCCCCCCCCCCCCCCCTCCCCGCCAAATTGCTTCCACCTATCCTTTGTTTTCAGATCAGTGCAGATGAAGGAGAAATATGAGGAAAGGAGACAAAGAGAGGAAACCACTTAAGGGTATAGAGATGCGGCCCATGGATTATAGGAGTTAGGGGGGAGGTGTGTAGCGGGGTCAGGGAGAGGGGGGCATCCGTTAGGCCTGGGGTGGCTCATCCTGGCCCTCCAGAGCTACAGTGTTGTGCCAGCTTTTGTTCCAGCCCAGCTTACACACCAGCTAATTCATGGTCAGGCTGGAAGGCAAGTTTATTATCTGAATCAGGTGTTAGTGCTGGGTTATAACAAAAGCCAGTACACACTAGAGCTCTCCAGGTCCAGGACCGGCCTCCCTCTCCGATAGGGCATTCTCAGTCTACAGTCCATGCTAGGTTCCTACATCAGAAACCTAGGGTCTATGTTACAACAGAAAACAGACAGAACGAAAAAGAGATGAAAAAAAGATAGCCAGAGACCGTCACCTTCTCCGCAACCTCATCAACCTGGAAGAGAACCCACAGAGATGACCTTGCATGACCTCACATGACTACAGGTCAAAGGTTACAGGGTGTCCAGAGGACCAAATTTACTTCAGAAGAAAATGTACGCTTTTGAAAAGAAATTCTAATCTGAGCTTCCTCTGGAGGCCTGACTGTTGTAGAGTACTGACTGTTACACTATTGACTGTTTGAGCTTTGATACCTGACAGAGAGAATGTCAACTACTACCGTCCATCTCTTAAGATAGACAGGAAGAGACAGAGACTACCTACAGGAAATCAATTATCGGAGAAAAAACTAATCAGTTGTGTTAGCAGGAAGAAGGCCAGAGCTGGGCTCATTCTGTTCTCAAACAAATGAAGATAAGAAAGCTTTACTAGAGATTTTTTAGAATGCTGTAATCATGTTTGTAAGCTCTCTTTACAGTAGATACAACATGACCCTACTGAAACACTACTCCCTCTAGTGTCTGGATGTGAGTAATACCTCTCCTCTTGAGAAGACAGCTACTATAGATACACTGTCTAAAGCACAGACTGAGTAATGTACCAAAGTGAGCTTATAAACCCTATTTTCTGTATTTTCCAATCATAATAGATGGTAAACTATCAATCAGATTCTCTGAGTATCTGCTGGTAGGAGTTTGGGTTGAGGTTTTAGACCAGGACTAACCTTGGTGAGGTACTCTCTCATGACCTGGATGAAGTAGGGCATGGCGAAGTCCATGATGTTGTGCCTCCAGGCCAGCTCCAGAACTACGTCCGGGTGCAGCAGGTCGTAGGAGGCGAACAGGCACGCAGCGAAGCACTCCCTCCTCCCCTCCTCCAGGAACCACTGGAGCAGAGTCTCAGCCAGCTCCGCCTCCTTCGACTCTGCAGCATACAGCATCGCATCCTGTGACACACAGACACACACACACAGACACACACACACAGACAGACACACACACACACAGACACAGACAGACAGACAGACAGACAGACAGACAGACAGACAGACATAGACATAGACATAGCAGAAGGATGGGTGGACTGATTAGTTGATTGACAGAAAATAATTAAGTAAAATGTTCATTCTATTTCCGTTCACTTTACTTCATTGGCCTAAAATTGGCCAGGAATCTTGAGCTCGTGGAGCTTGAATCCAATTTCCACCATTGAACTCCAACAAAGCTAAAACACTGCCACCTATAGGTGAAGCAGTGTTACTGCTGCATATTGTTGTGAAAAAGTCCTACTGCTCCAACGCGCTTGTTCCAGGAAGCCAGGGTTAGGGTTAGGGTTAGGGTTAGGGTCAGGGTCAGGGTTAGGGTTAGGGTCAGGGTCAGGGTTAGGGTTAGGGTTAGGGTTAGGGTAGGGTTAGGGTTAGGGTTAGGGTTAGGGTTCACCTTGTAGAGTTTGTCCTTCTTGCAGAGCTCCACGCTCTGTCTCCAGCGGTTGTTGCCCTTGTAGAGGTAGGCAGCGATGCGTCTGAACTCGATCAGCTCGTGCTTCTCCAGCCGCTGGGCCAGGCCCATGGTGTCAAAGTTGTCATACGCGTCGATGGAGGCTCTCAGGCCCTACACACACACACAACACACACACACACACACACAACACAAACTCAGGCTCGCCTCACCAGGCAGGGCTATAGGTTACGGTCGAGTGTCAAATGTAGCGTTTTGGTCGAGTTTCTGGCACCAAAACAGTTCCTCCGTCAAACAGACACATACCTGGTAGTCCTCCTCCTCCGTCAGGAGGTTATTCAGGGCCTCATTCACTCCCTTGTTGTTGTGGCTCTGCACCGACCTCAGGTACGGCTTCACTAACTTCAACTGGTTCATCTGGATGGACACACACACACACACACACACACACACACACACACACACACACACACACACACACACACACGATACATAACAAATACTAAAAGTTCACCTTCAAAGAAAACATAATTCATCTGTAAAATAATCCTACAAGTGGTATTTTAGTGTCTTATTTCTGACAGACTGCACAGCCCGGAGCCCGGTGTTGTGACCGCCTGCTGTCTGACTGATTACCTTGGTGAAGAAGGTGACCGCTCGGCTGTGGTCTAACCGCGGTGACAGGATGGTCAACAGGTCGTTCATGAGGATGGGTTTGAAGTCCAGGTAGAACTGCAGGGCTTTATAGTACAGCTCCACATTAGCAACCTGGGGGGGGGGAATCACACAACACACACACTCAGCAGTCAGACATCAAACATGTCACAGCTGAGTTGAATTCCTGAAAAACATGGGGGGGGGGGGGGGCTAAATAATTAATATATGGCTTCACTTAGTTGAATTCTGTGTTAACTGGGAACGTCAGGCTACCTTGGCGATGATGTCCTTGAACTGTCCTTCCTTCCATGCGTCTGTTGGGTGGGACATCATGGTGATGACAGAGTTGTCGTACTCCTCATATTTATCATACAGGAACACAAGCTCCGCCCACAGGTGGGACTGTTCTGCTGCACGCAGCACCTGATTGGACAAGACACAGGAAGTGAGGTCTCCCATACAGTTACATAAACGTTCTCACACACACAGACAGACAGACAGACACACAGACAGACACACAGACAGACACACAGACAGACAGACAGACAGACAGACACACAGACAGACACACACACACACAGACAGAACCTTGGGGATGTTGACTCTGGACCAGAAGAGCTCCAGGTGCTCCCTCATCTTCTGGGGTTTGAACTTGGAGTAGAGGATGGCCAGCTCGGTGAACATGCCCATGTGGGCTCGCTCCAGGCCCAGGGCGGCCTCCAGCAGGGCGATCAGCTCCTCGTAGTACCCTCTGTCCTGGTAGTAGCTGATCAGGTCCTCCAGCTCGTCAGCGTGGATGACGATGTGGAGACCACAGATCTGGGCCAGCCGGAACTCCTCCCCGTCCACACACGCAAAACACACCTGAAAGAAAGAAGGGGGAGGTCTACATCTTAACTGTCCCTCCTAAAGACCTCTTCACATCCCCAGACCCCACTGCCAACCGATAAAATGACATCTACTATGAGGTAATGACAGTTCTGACCAATCAGACAGTCTGGTAGCGATGTCATGGTCAATCGTGTGTGTGTGTGTGTGTGTGTGTGTGTGTGTGGATGTACTGTACCTCCTTCCAGGTGCGGGTGCTGTTGGCTTTCCTGGCGCTGTCCACAGCCGCCTGGTACTCTCCTAGGTGTACCAAGGTGGATGCCAGGCGGGCAAAGTTGGACACGTTGTTATACAGCAGCCTGGCAGCGTCATACATCCCCTCCTCATAACACCTATCTCCCACCTGGACAGAGGGAGGGGGGGGGGAGGGAGGAGATGGAGGGAAGGAGGGAAGGAGGGAGGAGATGGGTCAAAATAGAAAGCAAAAAAGGAACATCAACATACGTACATTAATATGATATGACGGACAGATATTTCTGATTGTGAACTGGACAGTATCATCACGGTATCACCAGACACACACCCAGAATGCTCCATCCCTCACCTGCTGTATGTGGGCGTTGTTGGGACCACTGACAAACTCCTCAAGCTCCGCCAGGCGGTTGGTTTTGGCCAGCGCAAAGATCAGCTCTGTCTCTACGTACGACTCCCTGGCCTTCTTACGAGCCATCTGAAGAAACTTCACCAGATCCTCCCAGTTGTCTACACACACACACACACACACACACAACACACACAAACTTCTTTAGCTTCTGATGGCGTTTTTATTGATCTAGATTGTCTATTTAAAAAGATACACTAGCAGAGATAATTATCTTCAAAATGATGAGATGATTATGAAACTGTGAAAACACAACACACTCAGCCCCTCTCTCGCAATGTAAGTCGCTTTGGATAAAAGCGTCAGTTAAATGGCATATATTATATTATTATATTATGACAGGTGATATAACATGGCTTACTGTTCTTGCTGGCAGCATTGACCACCTCCATGTAGGCCGAGGGGTCGTCAGCTTTGATGTAAGAGTCGATGGCCTCTTTGACCAGGTCTCTCTGGAGCTGTGCTCTGGCCAACTGGCTCCACACAGCCGGCTCGTTACAGCGCTCCGCAAACTCATAGGCCCGGTCCAGGTTCCCAATGTGCTCAATCAACACCTACCGGCGGAGGGGAAAGCAAGACGTGTCTGTCAATGAACTGGTGCTGAACAGCGACCACGCATCACCCTGATGGATGGCTACAGTACCTGGATGGCGGAGGTGTGTGTGTGTGTGTGTGTGTGTGTGCGGTTTGTTTACCTGAATAGCAGAGGTGTTGACATCAAACTTCTTGAAGATGGCGAAGGCCTCCTCAAACAGCTCGTTGCTAATGGCGATGTTGGCGATGTCGGGGGCGTCGTAGTTGTCCAGGCGGTTGATGTACTCCATCACACGAGTGCGGTCCGCCTTGATGGCCGTCAGGATCAACAGGTTCTGGAGGTTTCTGAAGGAGCAAAGAGAGATAGATAGATAGATTTGTGTGTGTGTGTGTGTGTGTGTGTGTGTGTGTGTGTGTGAGAGCGTGTATGTGTGTGTGAGTGTGTGTGTGTGTGTGTGTGTGTGAGTGTGAGTGTGAGAGAGAGAGACACTGACCGATGCTCGCTGAAGACTGAGTTGTCCAGTACAATCTTCTCCAGCAGCTCTATGAGCTCATTGGGCAGGTCTGCCGTCATAAAGGCTTTAACTGTGACCGACACCTCCTCTGGGTCCTGGGTCTCCGACAGCGCTGTCTGCACCACCTGAGGTAGAGCGGAGGAAACACAGGTAAACACGTGGTAAAACACAAACCAATCCATTCAAACTACCACAGGTATCCCTACAGGCATCACAGGGGGGTAGCAGTGTGTGACCTACCTGGTCTATGAGTTGGCGTCTGTACGGATTGTTCTCCTCTAGAACGTTGGCCCAGAGTTCCGGATCTTTCCGTCGGACCAGATAGCGAGCCTCGCTCTTGAACAGGGAGTTCTCGTTGCACACCTGCGGCAGAGGACAAACTCATGAGCTCACTGGCTGCTCTGAGGAACGAGGCACGGAACCCTCATTAGGAAGGTTGTCCCATCAACAAACAACAGGTCAGCTCTCCGAATGTGTCAAATATGAACGTCATGATAAACCTGTGAATTATTTAATCTATCCACTAACAAACCAATACACATGAGCTACCAGAATACCTATGGATATGTGTGTGTGTGTGTGTGTGTGTGTGTGTGTACGGGAATGACCTCTGACCTTAATGAGATCCAGGTCACACTGCCCCCTCTCGTAGGCCACGCAGGCCAGGTGGGGGTCTCGCTTCTCGCAGTAACGTCCCACCACCGCGCTGTCGTAGAACGTGTTCTCCTTCAGGAAGCGCTCGGGAGTGTTGTTGCTGTCGATGTAGATCTTAGCCAGGGCATTGTGGGTCGCCGGCTCTTCGCAGCCCTCGTGGATACGAGACTCCAGCCATGGCAACAACAGTTTCAGCCTGGGAGAGGTACCAACAACAGTTTCAGTCTGGGAGAGGTACCAACAACAGTTTCAGTCTGGGAGAGGTACCAACAACAGTTTCAGTCTGGGAGAGGTGCCAACAACAGTTTCAGTCTGGGAGAGGTACCAACAACAGTTTCAGTCTGGGAGAGGTGCCAACAACAGTTTCAGTCTGGGAGAGGTACCAACAACAGTTTCAGCCTGGGAGAGGTACCAACAACAGTTTCAGCCAGGGTTTTTTTCAACGATTTCAAAATTGTTGTTGAATATCCAACAGCAAGTTAACAAGTTAAACCTATTATATTACAGTAATCACACACACACACACACAAACACACACACACACACACTACCTGTTCCTCTTCTCCACCTCAGCCACCAGTTCGTCAGTAGAGAACTGTCCTTTGACCACCATGATCAGGTTCTTAATCACGTCCTCAGCACAGTCCACGTCCAACAGCCCTCCTATCACCACAGGCAGACGGCTGGGGTTCACCTAATTACACACACACACACACGCACACACACACAGAAACACACACACACACACACACACACACACAGAAACACACACACACACACACACACACACACACAAATGTCAAGAAAGAACAACTTTTCAGTGAACCCATCATTGTGTCTTAAAGCAGTGCAGTTAGCTCCTACCTTCTGCACGTAGATCTCTATGTATTTCTGCAGGCTGTTCCGGTACAGGTAGAGGACCAGGTCATGGACAAAGTCAAAGCGGTCGCACACGATGATCAGGGGGAGCTGGTCTGTCAGCTTAGCCTCCTAATGGGGGAGAAGAACGCAGGAGGAGGTCAAGCACACAGGTTGGATTGCTGTCTTGTTGATGAATGAGAGCTGAATTTCCTGAATTTCCCCCTGGGATAAATAAAGTTTCTATCTATCTATCTATCTATCTATCTATCTAAGTGTGAACTTCTGTAGGCAATCATGAAAAAAATGGTATTGCAGGTAGTATACTGAAAGAAGAAAACTACTGTATATGGAAAAAACAAAGTCTAGTCTGGTTCTCTTCACTTCAAAACAGTAATGCTGTGTATTACTGCAGAACTACTAACATTAGAGGATGTTCCCTGCACAGTGCTAACTCGCAAAGTTACACATGATGTACTGTACTACTAAAGTTACACATGATGTGCTGTACTACTAAAGTTACACGTGATGTGCTGTACTACTAAAGTTACACATACAGCACTACAGCTTTCCAACCACACTTCAATAGTTCAGTTTTACCTTGAGGAAGTTCTTGACTCTCTCCGGGTCATAACAGTTGCTCTCCCGACAGATCCTCTCCACCTCCTTGATCTGGCCCGTCTTACACGCGGCCTGGATGTACTTAAAATGCACATCCGGGTCCTGGCTGAAGTTCACGATGGACCCCAGGAAGTAGAACAACCCTTGGAGGGAGACGAGAGAGGAAGGAGAGAGATAAAACAAGATGGACGTCAGTGTCTTCATCCAGTCACGTACAGACAGATATAGACATAGGTAGGAGGTAGAAACCAGTAACAATGCTTTTTATTCCATTGATTCCCTGTTAAGTGTCTCATGAAGGTACAGTAATCTGGCATGTTTTTAAAACAACCCTAACCCTAAAAGGACCCAGGCCAATCTCAGACCCCTTGAGACCTAACCCAACCCCAGGCCCCATCCCGACCCCAACCCCAGGCCCCACCCCGACCCCAACCCCGACCCCCACCCCAACCCCATGCCCCACCCCGACCCCAAACCCAGGCCCCACCCCGACCCCATGCCCCACCCCGACCCCAACCCCAGGTCCCACCCCGACCCCAACCCCAGGCCCCACCCTGACCCAAACCACCCCCACATCACCCCTCCTCATGTGCTACCTACCCTCGTAGCTCTTGAAGGACTCAAAGAGTTCCACCAGCGCTTGTGTCCCCAACTGTTCATGGTATTTAGAGGCTACCTGGACACACAGCTGCAGGTTCTGTCTGATGTTAGCTGACAACATGGCCCGCAGGCACTCTATGGAGTCCTCAACAGAGAGGGCGCCAAAGAAGTTCACCAGCCACTGCAGGGAGGGAGGGGAGAGGAGTTAACACACACACACACACACCACACACACCACACACACCACACACACCACACACACCACACACACACACACACACACACACACACACACACACACTAAGGAGAGAGATCCAGATAAATACACACACACACACACACGGAGAGAGATCCAGATAAACACACACACACAAACGCATACACATACCTCTGGGTTGAGCAGATGTGTGTGTACGACAGCCCGTTTGATATCGAACAGGTCAGTGTAGTGTTCCAGAGCTCTCTGGAGCAGACCAGCCTTCTCGCACAGCTGAGCAATGTGGGCACGGTCGTAGTGGGTGAACATCTGGTTCCCAAGGATCGCGTCTGCTACCTAAACAGACCCAGTTACATTGCACACATGAACACAGTTATGAAAGCAGTCATTCTGCTACCTAAACAGACCCAGTTACATTGCACACATGAACACAGTTATGAAAGCAGTCATTCTGCTACCTAAACAGACCCAGTTACATTGCACACATGAACACAGTTATGAAAGCAGTCATTCTGCTACCTAAACAGACCCAGTTACATTGCACACATGAACACAGTTATGAAAGCAGTCATTCTGCTACCTAAACAGACCCAGTTACATTGCACACATGAACACAGTTATGAAAGCAGTCATTCTGCTACCTAAACAGACCCAGTTACATTGCACACATGAACACAGTTATGAAAGCAGTCATTCTGCTACCTAAACAGACCCAGTTACATTGCACACATGAACACAGTTATGAAAGCAGTCATTCTGCTACCTAAACAGACCCAGTTACATTGCACACATGAACACAGTTATGAAAGCAGTCATTCTGCTACCTAAACAGACCCAGTTACATGAACACATGAACACAGTTATGAAAGCAGTCATTCTGCTACCTAAACAGACCCAGTTACATGAACACATGAACACAGTTATGAAAGCAGTCATTCTGCTACCTAAACAGACCCAGTTACATTGCACACATGAACACAGTTATGAAAGCAGTCATTCTGCTACCTAAACAGACCCAGTTACATTGCACACATGAACACAGTTATGAAAGCAGTCGTTCTGTATTACTTGTTACAGATTGCAGCTAGGCTAACCGACAATCTGTGTGTGTGTGTGTGTGTGTGTGTGTGTGTGTGTGTGTGTGTGTGCGCGCCTGTGTGTGTGTGTGTGTGTGTGTGTGTGCGTGCTCATGTGTGTGTGTGTGTGTGTGCGTGCTTGTGTGTGTGTGTGTGTGTCTGTCTGTGTCTGTGTGTGTGTGTGTGTGTGTGTGTGTGTGCGTGCTTGTGTGTGTGTGTGTGTGTGCGTGCTTGTGTGTGTGTGTGTCTGTCTGTGTCTGTGTGTGCGTGTGTGTGTGTGTGTGTGTGTGTGTGTGTATGCGTGTACCTGCGGCGCGTGTATAAGGTTCATCTCCAGGAGGCGTGTCTGTAGGTGTCCCTCCGCTGGTAGGTTGTTCTTCAGAGCGTCCAATAGGAATGAAGTACACTGCTGGATGAGACTCCCCTCCATGAACACGTCCACTATCTACCAATCAGGGGAGAAAGGGGGGACATGAGCAGCCAATCGCACGGTAGAGGTGTGTAGTAATGAGGGGTTAGTGAGAGTGTGTACTTCTCTAGGTAGAGATGTGTAGTAATGAGGGGTCAGTGAGAGTGTGTACATCTCTAGGTAGAGATGTGTAGTAATGAGGGGTTAGTGAGAGTGTGTACATCTCTAGGTAGAGATGTGTAGTAATGAGGGGTCAGTGAGAGTGTGTACATCTCTAGGTAGGAGCCCATCTCACACATCTCACCATCTTATCTTCACACGTTTGCTTGAACTAGGCCTTAGCAAAAATGTGTGAAGATAAGAATCTTAGGCACACACACACACACACACACACACACACACACACCCATCTGTTTAGGATCTAACCAGTTCCTGGTCTCCACAAGCAGTAAGTAAGCCTAAAATACTTTCCCAGAACCTGGAAATCATCCGCTGAATGAAGTCACAGCTCTGCAAACTGATCCAAGGTCAGTTTTTGCACATTTCCCCTAAAAGTTCAGGATAGGGGAGAGGGACGGTATGCTGACCCTGGAGCTGTACCTATTAGGGGTTAACTTGTACCCCGCTAAGCCTGTGGGGAAAGCTGATATGTCCTTATAAGGTGGAGAGGTCACTGTCAGTGAATTCCTGGCATTGCTTCCCCATCTGGAATAACACAGAGGGAGGCTTCCACACTGGGCAGAGTGTGTGTGTGTGTGTGTGTGTGTGCGTGCGTGCGTGCGTGCGTGCAAGGCAGTAAGAGGGAATGTGAATGAGAGCGTAGAGTCTGTGTGTGTGTGTGTGTGTGTGTGTAGAGTCTACACATGTCAACTGTTACCTGGTTGATGTTGGCCAGTGGCTCCTCGTCTTGGACCAACATCTGAGCAAACTGCAGACCCTGGTCTGGACTGACCCGCATCACGTTCCTCAACAGGAACACCCAGTCTGGGGTGTAGCCCACCTAAAGAAAACACATGCACAAATTCAAGGCGCAAGAACTTGGTACATTTCAACAGGTAGTTAAATCACTGCTATCAAACTCCAGACTGAAGGTATTCCGTCTGAGAGAAAGGTCTCTGTACCTTCTTAGCATAGAGCACGATCTTCTGGAACTGTCCCGTCTCAGCGAAGCACTGGATCACCTTGGTGGGCACGTTGGCTCTGAGGTACACACTGAGGGCCAGGGTGGGATCTGCAGCCTTCACCATGTCACCTAGCTCCTCAGAACACTCCAGCTAGAACACACACACACACACACACACACACACACACACACACACACACACACACACACACACACACACACACACACACACACACACACACACACACACACACACACACACACACACACACACACACACACACACACACACACACACACACACACAGTAAGCCTCCTGTGAAATGTGCACTACACAATACATAGGAGGGCGGGAGGCCAAAAACCTAACCCCCTACAATTCTAACGTTTTCAGATCTGAGGGGAAAACATGCAAGCAATCTACGTCACCCTGAGTCCTCCAGTACTGCTAAGGGGTCTGGGAATGTGCGTGGGCTTTGTGAGAACTTCCTGATAAGGACGGAAGCGTGTTACTCCGTGCCCCTACCTTGTCCTCCTTCAGCCATTTCTCCAGCAGCTGCTTGCGTCCCTGCTGTAGAACAGGTCTGCACAGCTCCAGAGACTCAAACTTGTTGAGCTGGCCCTGGTCCAGCAGGATGCCAAAGTACTGCAGCAGAGGGGAGGCCTGGCCCGGCTGGGCCGGAACACCCTGGAACTTACGGATGGTCTCGGCCGTACGCAGGATACCCTACACAGGACCGACGGGAACATTCAAAGGCCTTTGTTGGCGCAATTCAATATGGTTGAAAAAAAAAAAAAACTGCTAAATCCAGAGACCGTATGAAATCCAATTCCAACTTGCCAAAAAAATCAGACAAACAGTACATACCATGACACCAGATAATATCAAACAGCCACAAATACACAAAAAAAGGATGATCCATTGAAATATTGTTGTCCCCTACACTGACCCAACCCCATATCCCCGTCCGTCTCACCTTGGGCGCGGAGGAAGCCACCTTGGCAGCCTCAGAGTAGCTCCCTGCAGCGAACAGCGTGTTAAACTTCCTGGCGAACAGCTCCTCTGCCCCGGCCAGGTTAGACCTCACAGCCATCCGCAGGCCCAGGTCTGGGTTCTGGAGGACGTTGGTGGCATAGTTGACAATGTTCTCCTCCTCCACGCACACTGACAACACCTAGGGATAGACAATTCTATTAAAAGGTGAATTCTTCCTTCCCTCCTTCCTTGAAGGTAAACACAGATATGAAAGGAAAGAAGGAAGGAAGGAAGGAGGGAAGGAGACATTTAAAGGAATATTCCAACAGAGGCTCTGTCAGAGCAGACATTCAGTTTAGTAGTATTTGGACGGCTTTTATTTCTGTACTGATGTCCCATCTGGTTCTACCTGTGGGCCGTGTTCTCACCTGTCCCATCTGGTTCTACCTGTGGGCCGTGTTCTCACCTGTCCCTTCTGGTTCTACCTGTGGGCCGTGTTCTCACCTGTCCCATCTGGTTCTACCTGCGGGCCGTGTTCTCACCTGTCCCATCTGGTTCTACCTGTGGGCCGTGTTCTCACCTGTCCCATCTGGTTCTACCTGTGGGCCGTGTTCTCACCTGTCCCATCTGGTTCTACCTGTGGGCCGTGTTCTCACCTGTCCCATCTGGTTCTACCTGTGGGCCGTGTTCTCACCTGTCCCATCTGGTTCTACCTGTGGGCCGTGTTCTCACCTGTCCCTTCTGGTTCTACCTGTGGGCCGTGTTCTCACCTGTCCCTTCTTGTTGACCCCGATGATGCCGGAGGTGGGTTCGTGGGCTGCCGTGACAAAGATGGTCTCGGCGCTGATGCGGTTCATGTAGATGCACACTCCTGACTCCAGGTCGTACAGGTGGATGTAGCCGTACTTAGTAATCAGGTAAATCACACCATGCTTGGTACCAATCTGAGGAGAAAGAGGGTCAGGACGACATCCACCAGTTATTTCTCAGGTGCTAGGTCAAAAAGACAAATCTATCACAGATAGGGTTCCAACGAATTAATTAATACAAAATTATTTTTAAAAAATTATTTAAATTATTAATTTAAAAAAATGTATGTTCATCTTCGTAATTAGCATAGCTGACAAAGTTTTGCCTGTTGCCTGGTTACCTGCATGGCCACAGGGAAGTCTGTCTGGGCTTCAGGAGGGAAGAACACGTCAACCGCTTTCTTAGTGAAGGGCTGGTTCCCCGTAGCTGGCTGGCCAACCTCGATGATGTGGAGCTGGAACACAATAGGACCACACACGGTCACACACACAATCTCAGAAAACAGGTATTTTCAGGCGTGTTAGTACTAGGCTGTAACAAAATCCTGTGGGACATGGATAGACCACACCTGGCCTATACACTCACCGAGCAATTATTAGGAACACCTGTACACCTTCTCATGGTGGAGGTGGTGGAATGGTGTGGGGAATGTTTTCTTGGCACACTTTAATACCAATCAATCATCGCTTGAATGCCACAGCATATTTGAGTATCGTTGTTGACCATGTGCATCCCTTCATGGCCACAATTTACCCATCTTCTAATGGCTACTTCCAGCATGATGATGCACCATGTCACAAAGCAAAAGTCTCAAACTGTTTTCATGACATGACAATGAGGCCTTCCCAGTCACCGGATCTGAATCCAATAGAACACCTTTGGGATGTGGTAGAACAGGAGATTCACAGCTTGAAAGTGCACCTGAAAAATCTGCAGGAATTGCGTGATGCAACCATGTCATCATGGACCAGAATCTCAAAGGAATGTTTCCAACATCTTGTGGAATCAATGCCACGAAAATTTAGGTTGTTTTGAGAGCAAAGGGAGTATTACCCAGTATTATTATAGTGTTCTAATAAAGGGAGGCGCTGCCCAGTATTAGCATAGTGTTCTAATAAAGTGTTTGGTGAGTGTACAGTACCAGTCAACAGTTTGGACACACCATCTCATTCAATGGTTTTTCTTTATTTTTATTATTTTCTACATTGTAGATTAATATTGAAGACATCAAAACTATGAAGGAACTCATATGGAATTATGTAGTAAACAAAAAAGTGTTAAACAAACCAGAATATGGTTTATATTTTAGATTCTTCAAAGTAGCCACCTTTTGCTTTGATGACAGCTTTGCACACTCTTGGCAAGGTGTGTCCAAACTTTTGACTGGTCCTGTACGTGTACTCTTTCCTCACCTTGCCCCCAGCCTGGGAGCGCACAGCGAAGCAGAAGAGGGTGGAGTTGTTGGCGTTTCCCTCCACCTTGAACTCCCCGAAGGCTGCAGCGTGGCCCTCGATTGGCTGAGACACCTTCCTGTCCACAGAGTACAGCTGCATCGCCCCCACCACACGGTTTTGCTGAAGGAAAGGGTCAGGAGAGAAAGGTGGGGGAGGGGGCAATGAAGCATCTTTCTTGAAGTGTGTGTGTGTGTGTGTGTGTGTGTGTGTGTGTGTGTGTGTGTGTGTGTGTGTATAGTACCTGTGCTGAGATCCCTATCAGCAGTAGCCATTTCTGCTGCTCATCCGTTCTGTAGTTTATGATCTGGCAACCAGCCAGGCTGGCATGCCGGTCAAACACTTTAATTGGCTGAGAGTCGCCCTCCATGCTCCAGTGGTAGACAGCCGTGTCTGTCACCAGGGCAACCGTGTTGAGAGAGATCCATTTCCAGAACATGACTTCCTCTGTCATGGTGTGAGCCTTCACCTTGCTCTTCATCTCGATGTTGAAGATCTGCAGGGTCTTAGCAGCTGAAGGGAGGGAGAGAAAGAAGACAGTGAGATATATAATCGTATCCATCTTATAATGAAGTCCCAAGCATGACTACTCTAAGCCAGGAGCCCTCAGTAACGGCCAGTAACTAGGAGCTCCTGCAGATCTCAGGTCGAGAAAGAGGGGAAAGTTAGAGAAAGCACTTAACCACTGAAAGTATCTCTCAGATCTTGGCAGGTCTAAGGCCCACAGCCTTGGCACAGCTGACTACACCTCAGAGTTAGTGGGCTTTTTCCGGGTGACCTAAAACACTGGTGTTCTGTGAGAGACATAACAGAATCAGGGTTGCTGTCTGCTGCTAAATTGCTATTCTTGTCTCTGGCTCTCTGAAAGGAATGAGAGTGAAAATGAGGCACCAGCCTTTACAAACCTCCCCTCTTAGGACCTATGGACACATATGCTGTGTCTGTGTGTGTGTGTGTGTGTGTGTGTGTCTGTGTCTGTGTCTGTGTGTGTGTGGTTTGGCATAAGTGAGATCAATAACGGAAGTAAGGGAGGCCATTTTGAGATTAAACAAGACTGCAGCGAGAGGACAGAAGGCCCACCTGTCTTTGTGATTCAGCGCGAGGTCAACAACACACACTGTACACACACTCAGGTGAGGATATGATCATGCCATACCTGGTATGCTGCAGAGAGATCTAGAGACGGAGATTGCTGATTCTCATCTCTCACACACACACACACACACACACACACACACACACACACACCTAACGTCTTCCAGTGTGCTGTGATATCTGATGATGTATACCACACACGGTCTGCATACTGTACAACACAGGTCATGCTTACACATGTATGGTTCTCATAAAAGGATGTGTTTGGGGTTCAGTTTGGGGACTTCAAACTGATAAAGTCCTATTCTCAGGTTGAATTCAATCAAATAGCTCCAAAAGTGAGTGTGAGCGTGTCGGTTACTGGTCAGAATGTTAGAATACATTCTGAAATTCTAGAACACAGAGTTTAGTGCGATAAGAGAGGGAAGCTTTTATGAGAGAGACATGAACACCAAGACATGGACAGACAAACAGAGGGAGAGAAAGAGAGAGAGAGAGAGGAACTCACCATCTAAGAAAGGATAGCAAGCAAGGGAAGGAAAGCAAAGAGTCACTCAGAGAAAAAAGGAGCGAGAGAGAGAGAGAGAGAGAGAGGGGCAGAGACAAACATACCACAGAGAGAGAGAGAGAGAGAGAGAGAGAGAGAGACACTCACCGTCTGATAGAGGACAGAGGGCAAGAAAGCCAAGAGTCAAAAGAGACAGAGAGGAAGTGAGAGAAATAGAGAGGGAAAGAGGGAGAGAAATAGATGTGCAAAGCCAGGAGTGAAAGCATCAGAAGAGACGAAAACTGGTACAGACAGAAAGTCTAAAGCACTTGTTTGTGAGCTCTAAGGGCCAGACAAGTGCAGAAAATCGATTTACATGACCTATTTAGTACACTTTAGGCAATATGTCTGAGTGCACTCTCCCTATTTATAGCATTGAGAAAACAGTTCTGTATAGCAGAGATATATGCCACCCTAATTAACAGCTAGAGTCAAATTAACTATGATATGAATTAATACCATGCACGGTAAAACAGACAGATCCATTTCTGGGAGAAAAAAAACTGTAGCAGTCCAACACAAATTAAACCAGCATTTCATCAACAGTGCTCCCTTATCTAGTGACTCATTGGTTGGATTTTGAGGTGGTGAGGTCATGATGACGTCATACCTTTGAGGGCGATGACCTTGCTGGCAGGGTTCATGATGGCGCTGTCAGCAGAGATGGGGCGTCTGATGGGGTTGGTGGGGTCCGACATGTCGATGATGACCACCTGGTTCTGCTCCCCCACCTTCTCTCTGATGCAGATGAACTTGTCTGACTCCATGGTCAGGTAGCTGAACCCGATGTTGGCCGGGTTCACTCCCAGGTTCTGCAACTGAAGCCAAACAGCAACAGAGAGATCTGTCAGTATCCTGCGGTTCAGAGGGAATGACATCCACGTCTCCTCACCAGTTCCTATAGTACACAGTACGCACACTCACATCCTACAAAGACTACACACTTCCCATACATCTCTTTCCTCCCTCTTTCTAATCCCTCCTTCCACTTTCATCTTCTCCATCTCCTTTTCTCTCTATCGCTCCCCTCTTCCAAAACTATCGAACTCTTCCCCCTTTCTCCTGTCAGAAATGGCAATGTGGTGAATGGGCTCACAGCTATCAGAGGTGGTTGGATTTAGCAAAGTTACAATACGGCCACACAAATAAAGTGCTCAGACGAGTTCAGATGAAAAATCAGAGGCTATAAATGGAATCCACAGAGTCATTAAGACATTTGCAGGAGTACCTCCGTGACAAACACTCAAACAAGGAGAGGAAAACCAAGATGGCAGCCCCTGACATTTGCCTTAAGAGGGGAAACAGTTGGTACCAAAAATGAGCCATCTATTAAAAGAACACTCATTCTGGTCCAATTTTCCAGTGATATTCTTAAAGGTTGTTTTCCGACCATGAGTTGGCACACAGGCCCAGGGACACAGCGTGGGTATAGGGCAGACATCAACAGGATATTATCCTATTTAAAATGGTATTCAACTGACATTTACTGACGAGACATTGGACAGGCTGTGTTTTATTCCAGGACTGAGAATGCTTCCCTCCTATTTTCTCTTAAACTCAGTCTCGTTTCAATAAATCCAACAGAAACCAGAAGGTCATTAACAAGTATATTACTATTTTCGAACATAATTCATACCATGTAAGTAGTCTGTAAATTACAGTGAACTTGTCAAGCCATGATGTAAACAACTCCACACAGCAGCGCCTCCCAGGATGGGCTCTGCCCAGAGAGAGTGAAATTGGATTATAATCTCAATCCCCTGCAGGTTACAGTCTTCTGAGGGACAGAAGAAGGAGACCTCCAGATAAGAATCACAGATCCACAGTAAATTACCTCCATAATTGAACACATTAGTCTCCTGTTGAGAAGATGCCTAGTGAGCTGAATACAGATTCATACTGTATAATTATTCTATTAATAGAGGTATCAACACATACAGTATAACTATGTTGTGGACTAGGAGAGCAGAATTCACTCTGTTATTCAATCTGAGGGGAAAGAACAGCCGCCATAGATTGAAGACCCGTCTCTTCAGGCTACATCTTAACGGTCCCTCCTAAAGACCTCTTCACCCCCACTACCCCCCTGTACTAACCCTAGAGACCTCTTCACCCCCACTACCGCCCTGTACTAACCCTAGAGACCTCTTCACCCCCACTACCCCCCTGTACAAGTTTCTCTCCTGTTAATAAAATAAAAATTCCTTCTTCTAGCATTGTGACTGCCTATGGCCCCTGGTCTGAGCATTGATTACTTTATCTTATGATGACTGATGGATAGATGATTCACTTACTTAAACAAATGTATTTGTTGTAAGTCGCTTTGGATAAAGGCGTCTGCTAAATGCCATAAATGTAAATGTATGTAAGAGTAGACATCCTACAGAACCTCATTACAAGGACTGGTTGATCTACGCACACATGGACCAAGAGCAACTACAGAGTGCATGTATTGTAAACAACCATATCAACGTCACAAGAATATCCCTGGCTGACGTCCTCAACTCTCACTGGAACTGGAGTGAATGTGGACAGAGAGATGTGGGTGACTGGGCGAGAGAGAGAGAGAGAGAGAGAGAGAGAGAGAGGGAGGGAGGGAGGGAGGGAGGGAGGAAGGGGGGGGTGAAAGAAGGATGTGAAGAGAGCATAAAATGAAGTACGGGAGAAAGCGTCAGATGAGGAAAGTAAAGGAGGGATATAAAGTAAAACAAAGGAGATGGAGAGTTCCCTCCCAAGTGGAGGAAAGGGGAGGCAGAGGAGGGAGAGAGTAATAATGAGGAGTAATCATTAATAGAAAGAGAGAGGGGGGGTGGGGAAGGCAGGCCAGGGCATACCATCTCTGTAGAGAGAGCACTAGTTCCTGGAATACTGGGCTTGTGTAAGCTAAGGGTTGGGTTGGGGTGGGGAGGCTGAGTCACCGGAAGAACCCCCCCCCCCCCCTTATAATAGAACATTCCAGGCTAAATCACTCTCAACCACAACCCAGTGTCTCTAGAGCCACACACACACACACAGACACACACACACACCTCTCAACTCGTAACACATACACACAGAGCCCTAGTAACACACACATTTCAACACAGTCTACACACACAGCCTCTCAAAACTCACTACTCATCTCACTGGCTTGTCATAAGGCTAACATAACACTGTTATAACAACGTCAGATTAACGCTGTCATAACAATAACAGATTAGAACAACAGAGTTGATACTCGGGGTAGACAGGCCCTGAAATCCAGGGAAGCTCGACTGACGCAGTCAAATCTTTGACTACAGGCCTAGTGGTGCGTTTACCATTTTACAACAGAAGGTTTGAGTCCCGGAGGAGCTGTGTGCTTACACAAACACAATTAAAACGCAGGAATGCAGCAAACAGATACAGTACCAGTCAAAAGTTTGGACACACCTTCTCATTCAATGGTTTTTCTTTATTTTTTATTATTTTCTACATTGTAGATTAATATTGAAGACATCAAAACTATGAAGGAACACATATGGAATTATGTCCTAAACAAAAAAGTGTTAAACAAACCAGAATATGGTTTATATTTTAGATTCTTCAAAGTAGCCGCCTTTTGCTTTGATGACAGCTTTGCACACTCTTGGCAAGGTGTGTCCAAACTTTTGACTGGTACTGTATATAGGCCAAGGCAGGATCTAAGCCCCTGGTGTGTGTGTGTGTGTGTGTGTGTGTGTGTGTGTGTGTGTGTGTGTGTGTGTGTGTTCTGTTCCTCTTGTAATGGTCCACATTAAGCTTGATGATTGACAGGCCATCCAGAACATGTGTAGAGCTGTTCTCCTGGCTTCCGAATCATGATGAGCTCACTTCCCCTTCCTGCTTCCTGTCCTGATGTGATTTGCTGGGTTAAATGGGCCTGCTGACCTCATCTGTCTATTAGGGTGAAGAATCTGTGTATTAGTGATGGACCTGTTTATATCATGTGTCTGGTGGTGAAGACAATGCCCCTTGGCAGTGGACTGACAGACAAGCATAGTTATGAGTAATTAGGAAGACAGTACCCTCCTTCTTGCCTATCAGATACTGTACGCATTTGCAGATATCTCCTATAGCCCCTCCGAGATGTCAGGCTGAGGCTGGTTATGTATGTTACTAACTATATTGAACACAGGTGAATTATACGGCTGCATCAGCCCACTGTACTAAAGCTTACACATTACTTATTGTAGTCTTCAGGGCTCAGACAAAGTAATAATACGGAAAACAATATCTCTCCATACCCCAAAACCATCATGAATAGTCATTGAGATGGATGCACATTTTGCACTGTACTGTAAATCAAGTACTTAAAGGCACTCATCAATTTACTCAACTAATTATACCACCACCACCACCACCACTAACCCGACACACACACAATGAGCCAGGTTTAGATTAGGGACAATAGATCAGGCAGGCCCAGGAAAAAGAGCATTATGTTAAAGACGGCTTAACTTGTGAATGACACGTAGAAGACCACACAGGGCTACTGGCTATGCTTAGTCACCAATGTGTTACAGCTACACTGTCTGAGAAAACAGCTATCCTCCAAATTGGCATCAAACATTCCATGACAGTAGCATTCTAATTAGCATTTTGGAATGTACTAGAATGTCATTGTCTCAGACCTTTTGGTGTCGCATAGTGCTCATTAAAATCTTGAAAAAGGGCTAAGCATTCTACCACTGTGAGTAAAACAGAACTAGAGCCTAGATCTGGGACTATCAGGACTATCAGACATACACCTAAACCGTCCCAGACTGCAGCCTAGATCTGGGACTATCGGGACTATCAGACATACACCTAAACCGTCCCAGACTGCAGCGTTTAACAGAGAGAGCCTGTAAATACCAACACATGAGGGGAAAAAAAGAAAAAGCAAAACAACTTGAGGCCCAAAGTCCTTGGTTTGCAAATTCCTGACATTTTTCTCTCTGCTGGAGCCACCTAGACTGAATGAGGGCTTCAAAGCAGATCCAGGTTAAAACAAGGCATGTTTGAGAGGGGAATGAAAGGAGTATTTTCGTTCATCAATCAATTAGGCCCAATAGTCTTTCTGATCAGATAAAGCAAACTGCATAGAATTCCTGAAGAAAAACATGAAATATAGACAATAAGATTATGTCCATTTAATGGGGAACTGCATAAGTGTGGACTGAACCATCACCCTTGCAGTTACAAGGCAAGCAGACAAGCCTCTGTTGCATTAAGGTTCAACTCTGTAAGCAGAAGCCTTCGTAGGGGCTGGTGCCAGGTGGGTCTGTTGGCGGAGGTTGGCAGATATTACGCTTTGGCGGAGGAGTGGACACAGGCCAGGGAAAGACAGAGCGCCACAGGCCAGAGGGTTAGAGTGGTCTCACTGCTCTTTAGTGAAAGGCCATTTCACTGCCCTGACGTTACCAAAGCAACGGGCCACAGAAGGGGGGAAGGGGGGAAGGGGGTGCACAGCACGTCACAAACTTTCACTTTGGCCGCAAGAAACCGGGCCGGGGGCAGCTGGGTGGGGGGGGGGGGGGGAGACGATGAACCGTTAGCCAAATCTGTCTGCAAATAATGGGGACAGACAACAACCGCATTGAGCGGTTACATAATAATTAACTGAGAGGTTTACCGGTTAGATACGTGATCCATGTCACTATGGATCTGATAACAAAGTCTCGTTTATGTCAAATGGATCAGAGTAAAAGTATTTTGACCAGCCCCACTTTTTTTTTTCCACTTGAACAAACTGCGGCGTGAATCACCGGCGGTGTTTTCGGGTCCGCAGTAGACGAGACTGGATCCTAACCAATCCGTTCTGACAATTTTTACAAGTCATCATCTGCCAGGCAAGAGCAAGCTAGGCCTGTGGCTATATTCAGAACCCTCCCTGCAGCCCTATTTCACATTCCATTTAAATGCGGCATGCTGTGTCTGTCTGCGGGTCTGTACGGCCGAAGAACTGCGCGAAAATGCATTTGTTCTGTATTTCGGGGCTTTTTGCGTCTTCTTACCTGCAGATGTTCCTGAAAACGTATCGGTAGTATCTGTGCCATTCTGGAAGATTTCTGTTTCAGAGGTGTCCGTAAAAAAGGAAAGGGGAAGGGGACACGACTAGGACGAAATGCTGTCTTGTATTGAAAGTGCCCAAAACGCCCCCAAAAGTAAAATGTGATGCTATGATGCGGTGTCGGACCGGCTGGATTCTCCCGAATTCACTGACTGCTCTCATTCAGCAGCAGAGCACCACTGAACCAAAACTCTCCGCGTCCGCTAACTAAAATAGTCCACAACAATTAGCTATTAAAGCTCTTGGGGGAGAGAACATCATGAAAGTGCAACGCTTGTTTTGTGGTCTGATACAAACGATTTTATTTGATAGATTGAAGCCCTGCAACCAGTCCACAGGATTTCCCGATAAATACCAATGCAGTGAAAACAAATCTGATGTCCTCATCGTACCCCTCCGCGGCCCCTTCCCCCTTCATTTTTTCCAACTTCGAAATGAGGCACGTGACAGCGGCCCCCCTCCTCTGCCCATTTCTGCTAACTCAAGCCCTGAGATATCGGGAATGTGCGTTACCACACCCCCCAAAAAGTGTCTGGTAGGCTACTGGAAATTGTAAAAAGGGGAACTGAAATATTCTAAAGAAGCAGTGTAAGCCATATGCTAATATTACTATTAATCATCATCTCCATCTTCATCCGTATCATCGTCATCATCGTCATCATCACCATCAACACCATCATCATTCCAGCTGCTGTACGACGGTTTATACTGACAGTTTAATTCAAGACAGTTGTTTTACAGTACCGAGAGAGTTCTCATATGATATTCTAAAAATAAAATTGCTTGTTTTTTTACAGAATGTACATTGATGATACAAACTACAAGCTCAAAGCAATAGAATTACTCCTCTAAATATAATACATTTTCATGTGGCTCAAATTCTCCTGCATGGTTTTAAGTCACTTCTATGATTCTGATGGATAGAAACTGGGATCAAGCTGTACAATTCAGTGTATGCAATAAAACAACACAGGAAATCAGAATGTTTCACACTATTTATTGTATGAAATGAAAACTAACAGATGATACAGTCGATCAAGGTATTCACAGTCTAACATAAATGTAGTTGAGTTTTTTTACTTCTTATATTTCACCTCCCAAAAGTGACCCCCCCCCCCCCTCCACTCCATCACTCACTGAAACAAGCACTGCATATGACAGAGTAATGTCATAGCATTAGGTATTGAATATCGTACACTACATTCCTCAGATACAATCAAATGAGTCTCATCTTTCTACAGAAAAGTTCACTAATAGTAATACTACTAATAGTAGTTACAGCAGACTAAACACACAAGCACATACACAAGACAGACTTACTATAATATGTACACTCTGGGTGGGGGGGGGGGGGGGGTGGGGGGCATCAGTCATTGTCATTTATGGGCATGTTGATGGGTGAGATTTGTGGTGCAGATGGGTTGTGTGCTGGGTGGTTTTAGGGGCGTGCAGGGTGGTTTTAGGGGCGTGCAGGGTGGGTGAGGCATGTGGTTTGCTTGGCGTGACTCTTGCTGTCGATGAGGAGCAGCTGGTTATTCTTGTGGTGAGAGATGATCTCCTGGAGACTCCTGAAGACCTGAGGAAGAGAGACGGAGGCTTAATGTTGCTAATGACGTGGTTAACGTATCAGTAGCAGTCCTTTCTTTCTTTACACACGTCCTTTACTCCCTCATCCTCCCTCCTACCATCGGCACAGTGCAGTAACAATGACCTTCCACTGACCCACTTTACTTTTTTTACTTACTATTTATACTGTATATTGTGTCATGTCTATTGTCTTATGTGTCCAACAATTGTCACTACTGTTCATTGCACTACTGCGTATTTGCGTATTTGTATTATTGTATTATTTTTATTATTTTTATTATTTTTATTATTTTTATTTTGTATGCTGCATTGTCATGGAACCGAGCCCAAGAATTTTACAAGAATCTTGAAACTTGAAACTTGAAACTTGAAACTTGAAGCTCTGTCCCCCCTCATCTCATCCTTCTTATTGTCCACCTTCTCCCCTCTCACATTCTTTTCACAAGTCTTCCCGTTTTCCTTCTTTTCCAATCTCACTCCCTCTCCCTCGCCGCGTCTCCCACACCTGTCTTCCTCCCCCCCCCCCCCCCCTTCCCTCTCACCTCTTCGTTGTTCTTGCCCTCCTTCCCGAGGGCGTAACCCTGGGTCTCTTCCAGGAACCGTATGGGGATATTGTAAACCTTCTGTTTGTACAGCACCACCAGCGTGTAGGGCTGATGGGCATTCTGGGTGGAACTGTGGCGTATCAGGAAGGCCCCGTCCTTAAAGAGGGAGATAAGAAAGGGAGGAGAGGGGATGAGATAAGAGGAATAAAGGGGGAGTGAACGGACAGAGAAGGAGGGAGAGAGAGCGAGCAGGAAAGAGGGGGGAGAGGGGGGAGAGGGGGACATCAAATGAAGAGCATTTGATGTGTATTTATTTGTGTACGTGTGGATATCAGTAGCTATCATAGCCCAAAGGGTCTTCTGAATCAGCACTGGTGAATGGTGACTCAGACTCAGTGGGTGTGCGTATGTGTCAGCTGAACCCTAGGGCAACACACACACACACACACACACACACACACACAAATACTGAGGGACTATCCAATTACCC